>NW_026112208.1:195000-415000 GCF_024679095.1 Eriocheir sinensis | reverse complement strand
GTTCGTTCGTTCGTTCGCTGTTTCGTTTCGCTGCCTCGTTTGTTTGTTTGTTGTTTCGCTCGGAGTTTATCGACACACAGCAAGATCCATTTTGTTGTCGAGCTTCAGAATTAGGCGGATCGGTTATGCTCACGCCGCTGCCACGCTATTAACGCGCCCAACTAATAGCCAATCATCTGCCTTACGGTAATATTAATAAATTCCTTCCGCTGCTATTATCGGCCGGTCTAAATTCGCTGCGATTCCCCCGGACACCGCCAGAGGGACAGTAGCGAAGGAAGAAAGTAAGGAGGGATGAAAAGGAGGGGGAGGAGGAGGAGCAGGAAGAGAAGGGTAGTTAGCGAAGAGGTGGAAACTGGAGAACGAGGAGTGGAGTGGAAGAGCAGATAGGGAGAAGGATAGAAGGAGGAGGAGAATCACGAGGAGGAGGAGGAGGAGGGAAGGAGGGAGGAAGAGGGGGAGAGGGTAAGAGCAGGTAGGGAAGAGGTGGAAAGTGGAGGAAGAGGACGAGGAGGAGTGTGGGGGAAGGATAGACAGGGAAGAGAAGGAGAAATGGAGGAGTAGGATTAAGAGGGGGAAGAAGAGGGGGAGGAATGAATAGGTAAGAGAGGAGAAAGGGGGGAAGGGAGAGGGCACATGGAGGGGAGCAAATAATAACAGGTAGCATAAAATAAAAGTAAAAAAAGAGGCGGCGTCGGAGTCCCCTTGGCGGAAAAAAAGGCGCGCGCGGGATAATGACGCTCAGCAATATATTACCTGGGACGGGAATCGCCTCCTGTGTCACCTGGGGGAGTTTACGGCGGCGCTCACATCGGTTTTCCTCTCCGGCATATAGGAGAAGGAGGAGGAGGAGAAGGCGAGTCACAAGAAGGGTAAGGAAGAAGAGGTTGAGGAAGAGTACAAGAAAAGGAGGAGGAGGAGGAGGAGGAGGAGGAGGGGAAGGAGAGGGAGGAGGCGTCACAAGATGGGTAAGGAAGAAGAGGTTGAGGAAGAGTACAAGAAAAGGAGGAGGAGGAGGAGGAGAGGGAGAAGGAGAGTCACAAGAAGATGGGTAAGGAAGAGGAGGTTGAGGAAGAGTACAAAAAAAGGAGGAGGAGTAGAAGGAGGTGAAGGAGGAGGAGGAGGCGAGTCACAAGAATGATACTGAGGAGGAGGTTGAGGAAGAGTAGAAGAAAAGGAAGAGGAGGGTAAGGTAGAAGGAGGAAGAGTGAAATCAGGAAGGTAGAAGGTATAGGGAGGAATAAGAAAAAGGTTGCCCTCTCTCTCTCTCTCTCTCTCTCTCTCTCTCTCTCTCTCTCTCTCTCTCTCTCTCTCTCTCTCTCTCATTTTACCGTAAACTATGTCGCTTTCCAATATCTAATTATAATCGACAGGCGGCGAGGACTTATCCCCCGCCCGCCGCGTTATAACCAGGGGGCGGCGAGAGGCTTTGTGCGCGGCGCCGAAGTGATGCCCCGACGCCACCTCAGCCCTCACCTCCTCCTCAAACACCTCACACTATTGCACCCCTCACACCTCATCCCTTATTCCCGTACTTTGTCACTCCCTATTCCTTCTCCACCTATTGCACTCCCATGCTCTCACCTTTATCTTTTGTTTTTTCTTCACATCTTACAACTTTTCATCATTCCTCAGTACCTATTATAGTCAACCATCTCCATCCTCTTTCACCCCCTCACACTTCACCCTTTATTGAATATCTTCCTTTTATCATATCTCCCCTTTCTTCTATCCTCCTTCAACCATCCTGCCCCCTCATCCGAAAGTCTCGCACCGGTTCACCCTCACACCAAGCCTTTCCTGACCACCTCTTCCAACTCCTCCCTCTGACCGCTTCCACCTACCTACCTACCCTTCGTCACCCAGTTTTGCCATCGTCTCCACCTACACCACAAGAATTTACATTAATTAGCTGCATTTATCCCCATATCGTCTGGCTTTCCCTAAACCGTTCCGGATCTCCGTGCAGCCGGCGGATTTGCCACAACACCTGGTTTTACGAGCGCCGCCGGAACCCACCAATACCCGCGGCCAGGTAGACTTGCGCCCACATTACCTGCCGCTGATGAAGAGCCACTTTGGGCGGAACCTTTTCATATACAATCCCGTGTAGTCTGCGCAAAACCCTAAATTGAACTAGATTACTTTTAAGAATCAATTAGCGGGGCACGGAAACACAACGCTGGTGGAATATAAATAAATAAGAGAGAGAGAGAGAGAGAGAGAGAGAGAGAGAGAGAGAGAGAGAGAGAGAGAGAGAAGCACCACTCACTTGTTTGCAGGCGGGTGCTCATCAGCTGCCAGATGTCACCAGCAGTTTTCTCTTCCAAGGACATCCTCCGTACCTGAAAATAAATAAAACGTTACAAGAATTAAATTATCCAGACATAAACATCCCTGTAAACTAACCTATTCTAATCATTCACTAAGGATGAAAAGGAGATAAAAGAAAATGGCAAAATAAAAATCATCAACTTCTGGCAGCCCTGTCCGCTGAGCACCGGCGAGGGGTCGAGTCGTTGGAGTGAAGCCGCGTTCAAACTCATCATACAAGTGCCTCAACCTCGCTAATTAGTCATGATTGCCCTCACATTGCCGGATAATTATCAGGGTCAAAGTTAAAACGTTACTAACTAATGTGAAGACCTTGACACTAATACTCGCATGAACACTTTATTGCCATCATTTATAACATCCCGCACGTCCATCACGAGCACACATATAAATCAGAGAAAAGTCCTACGGCATTCACACCACACAATATATACCTTCACCAGGTTCCAACGTTCCTTCCCTCTATTCTCTTCCGTCCAGGCAACAGCAAAATGCGTCACTGGATAAAATTCACTTTGGCACGAAATTAAAGTTCCCACGAGTAAGATGTTTAGATAATGTTATGCTCACCACCTCCCTCACGCCTTGTCTCACTGTGTCGTCCTCCGTCGGTTCCTCCGGATGCTGCGAGGTTAGCACTTACGAATATTCTCTATACCGATATACGCAATTATATCACTCCAAAATATTACCGAGACTTGGATATTCTGTTCATTTACATATCACCCAAAACAGTCGCAGTAACTTTAAACTGGACTCTACAACCTAAATTCATACATTATCTAGGCAAGAAAAATAAACTGACGGGTGACGTGTGGCAGCTATATAACGAGAGTAGCATATCTTGATCTGGGTGGTTTAATGTCAAGTTTGTTCCTATCGTGCGTGGGGTAAGCGGAGGGACTGGAAAGAAGGAACCACAACCTTATGCTAAGACTGAGTTTATACTTAATTTGCCTACTGTATTTTCTGTGTCGAGTGAAGTGAGTAAATGTGCACCGGAAGACGAGATGAGACATGACTCCTAGCGGTCTCAAAAGGAAGCGAAAATGTGGTAGTCTTTAGGGGTGACTTAGGAAAGCTACTGCCTATTCAATCCTTTCTTCATCGATACATGTCCCTTAGAATTAATCGACTGTGATTAATTTCAATAGGTTTACGCGGTCTTTGTGTTTACCTGTCTATCTCTCTATCTACCTCTATAAATATTCTTTCTCGATCTGGTCTGTTCATCTACCTGGCCTATCTAACTACCTGCCGCTTTACTTAGGCCTACCTCTATCGATAATTTCTACCTAGTCTACTCATCTACCTGTCTATCTGTGTACCTATTTATCTACCTTTTCTCTTTCTGCCCATCCATCTACTTATCTTTTACTTACCTACCTTTTTTCACTAACCTAACGCACTTTTATATCATCTTGTTCACTAGCTATCTATTTTTTAACATACCTCGAATTCTACGCACTACGAACCATATAACAAATGACGCTATTGATTCCTGCACCTTACGTAACGCCCCTAATCCTCATAATTAAGCCACAGAAACATTCGTCTAATGGATTTTGTGTGTGTCAGGGAGAGAATGGGAAGGCTCTGATGCGCTATTTAAAAGTGATGGCGTGACAAATTTAACACTGGATTTTTTTTTTTTTTATAAGCCGCTACAAAGGGAAAAGAGATAGACAGACAGATAGATAGATAGATAGATAGATAGATAGATAGATAGATAGATTGATTGATTGAAAGAGGAGAGGGAATTAGAGTGAGAGAGAGATATAGAATAATTAGGCTCCGGTCTAATACGTTGCTTTTCTTTCTTTACAGAAACGAGGAGCGGACAGACGAGGAGTGTTGGGCCTGAAAATCTTCCTCCCTTCACCGCCATCTTCCCCTTCCTCGTCTTTTCCGACACCCTCGCCACGGACAGTCCAGGAGGAAGAAAGAAAAAAATAGAAAAGATACATGACTCCACGAAAAGAAGAAGACAACCCAAAAACTCAACAGAACTCCCAGACAGGAAAAATTCAAATGAATGAAGAGAAGTATATCTGTAGAAAGAGATGAAACAAGAAAGACATGAACAATAGGATAATGGTTTGAAGGGACTTTGAAACGGTGGAGACATATGGTCGATAAGAAAATATGAGATGAGATGAACGTAGCATGCTCTCAGAATACCATGCAAGTCATCATAAATATACTTCCCATTACAAAATAGAAAGAAAAACAATGCTAGGTTCACATAAATCTCACGGCCTAACTATAAGGCACAGTACGCATGACTTCTGATAAATTGAAGGAGAAGAAAAGACAGGTTGTCCATAACACTCTAACATTACCCACGTCTTCCTTTCATCCGTCAGAAAATGTAGTTCACTATATAACACTTAGGTAACAAATCTAAAGGTGAATCAATAAGGAAGACAATAGAGCAATATGTAAAACCGTTAGTCATACACACACACACACACACACACACACACATACACACACACACACACACAAACACACACACACATACATGTAAGCGAATATAAACGGAGCTCGTCCTAAAGTTTTCCTTTGAGAGAGAGAAAAAAAGGGATGGAACGTCCCTCTGTGACAGACTGAAGGAGGAGGAAAAGGAGGAGGAGGAGGAGGAGGAGGAGGAGGAGGAGGAGTAGGAGGAGGAGGAGGAGGACGATGAGAGAAAAAGGAAAGAGGAATCCAATATTAAAAGATAAAAACGTTTAAAAGCTCAACTGTCTGTCTGTCAGTCTCTCTCTCTCTCTCTCTCTCTCTCTCTCTCTCTCTCTCTCTCTCTCTCTCTCTCTCTCTCTCTCTCTCTCTCTCTCTCTCTCTCTCTCTCTCTCTCTCTCTCTCTCTCTAACACACACACACACACACACACACGAACCATCTAACTGTTTCTATGACTGGAAACGTAATCCGGAGAATGTAAAGTGTATACATGTGTGTGTGTGTGTGTGTGTGTGTGTGTGTGTGTGTATGTGTGTCCTCGAGACTGGAATATATAACGTAACATGTCTCCATCTTTCCTCCGGGTCGCCGAAAGTGACGAAACTCGGCGTGACAAGGCGGTGTAAGAAAGTGACTTAACTGCCGGCCACTTACGAGTATGGTACGTCTTGTGTAATCTTGTGAAAAGCTCCTTCCATCTTTCTTCTTTTTCTTTACTTTACACAATCTTGCTTCCTCCTCGTCTAGTCCATTTCCATCTTCTGTCCCTCTCTTTCTCTTTTGTTTATCTTTACATACACTCTTTTCCTCCTTTTTTTGTTCGCTTTTCATCCTTTAATACCCTTATATCTTCGTTTTAGTTATTTTTTCTCACCTTAGCTTTCTTTCTTCCATCTTCGTACCCAGCCTCTTCCACCCAGTTTTTGTTTCCTCTCTAAATATTTAACTTTCCTCATTTCATCTTCAACCTTTATTTATATTATTTCTTCATTTCCTTTCCTCATTCTTCCCTCCTCTCTCGATTTTTTTATCCATCTTATTTTATCATCCTCCCTTCCATAATACCAATTCCTCCTCCTCTGTTCATCTCTCTATCCCTCACTTAAGTTCTCCTTTCCTTTGTCCCTTGTTCATCCTCTTCTCCTTCATCTCCATACTTGCCAATTCTTCACTCTTTCCCTCCGTTTCCAGTCTTTCATTCCTCCCATCGTCGTCTTCCTCCTTTTTTCCCTTTTCGTATCCTATCTTTCTTGTACGTCCTTTGTTCTTGTCTTTTCGTATCTTCCTTCTCTTTCCATTTTTCCTCTGTTCTCGCCGCCTCCCCTTCCCGTCTTTCTTCTGTTATTTTGTTTCCTTTCTTCCTTCTCTTCCCGTTTTTCCTCTATTCTCGTCTAATTCCCTTTCCGTCTTTCTTCTATTTTTTTTTCTCTCTTCCTTGCATTTTCTTCTATCCTCTATTTTCGTATCCTTCTCTTCTCGTCATTCTTCTGTTCGTTTCCCTTTTTTTTCATCCTCTTTCCTTCTCTTCCCTGTTATTTTCCTTCCTTTCTTCCTTCCTTCCTTCCTTCCTTCCTCCACGTCACATCCTGAAGGAGGACGTTAAGTAGCGCAAAAACCACGACCATCAAGTCTCTATATTGCGCAGGGACACAGGACATTTATCTTGTATTTGTCCTCGTCTCTCTCTCTCTCTCTCTCTCTCTCTCTCTCTCTCTCTCTCTCTCTCTCTCTCGCACGTATCTTCTCCCGGCTCCAGCAGTTTCTCCAGAACGGAACAACCAAGTCCATTCTACCGACTGTTTCGTCAGAAGTCAATGGAGGAAGTGATTTCTGGGCGCTGAGGCGAAAAAGGGGAGAGGGAAGGCAGAGAGGGGAAGAGGAAGGGGAGGAGAAGGAGGAGGAACACAAAGAAACACAAAGGAAGAACAAACAACAACAGACCTGATGGTCCTTACGAGGCTGTTTGTGACAAGCTACACGAACTATCTAATCAAAGGTGGAAGATGAAGGACAGCAAAGGCGAAGGCTCCTCCCCCACCCCCCCTCCCCTTCCATCCAGCCAAAGCTGGCAGGAAAGGAAAAAGAGCCATGCAGCTTGGAAGAAATTGCATGGAAATTATGTAGGAAAGAGGAAAGAACTACTTGAAGGCCGTAACTGCTGTACTATCAACGATATCACAGGGTACTGAATTCCAAACATTAATGACTCGATTGAAGAAGAAGTGTTTGGCTTCGTGCGACGAGAATCTTTTACCACTTATCTTGAAATTTATTTCTTCTTGTTCTATTTGACCAGTCAATTGTAAAGTAATCTTCCGCATTAATGTCACTGAATCCTTTAAAAATTTTAAACACTTCTATTAGATCGCCTCACAGTCTTCGTTTTGATAGGCTGAATAGATTTGCTTCTTTAAGCCTTTGTTCGTAAGATAAATTTCTCAATCTAGGAATCATTTTTTTTATTTTCCGTTGAACCCGTTCTAACTTTTCTACGTCTTTTCTGTAATAGGGAGACCAAAACTGTACACAGTACTCTAGATGTGGTCGAACCAGCGAGTTATACAGTTTTAATATTACTTTTTTTCCGATTTATAATTAAAGACTCGTCCGATGAAGCCAACCAATTTGTTAGCAGTTTTAACTAGCTCTGAACAATGCTGACTGGGCTTTAAATCGTTTGATATAGTGATTCCAAGATCATTTCTTTACTTACTGAACAAAGTTGTTGGCCATTCATTACGTACTGAACGCGATTGTTATTGCTTCCGATGTGTAACACTTTACATTTGTCAACGTTAAATTTAATTTGCCATTGATTGGCCCAACGAGCAAGTCGATCTAGATCTGATTGTAATGCTTCTTCGTCGAGTGTCGTAGTTACCTTACTAGCGATTTTTGTGTATGATTTTGTGTATGATTTGTGTGTTTGCGAGTTCAACGGTTCGCCCCCATCTTTTCATTAACAAGTTAATGTCCCCCACAATTACTGTCTCGCATCTGCTACTTGTTTCTAATATTAATTCACTTAACGAGTGGTCGATATCAGGAGTCTGCCCTAGCGGTCTATAGATTAGCCCAACTACTATTTGACGAAACTTATTTTTAAATTCAATGAAGACCGTGTCCACATTGGTTATAATATCTGTTTTCACGGATACTGGATGGAGAGAGCTGTGGATATATAAGATAACGCCTCCAGGCTGTCTGTTCTCTCTTTCATGACTAAGAATCGAATAACCCGGTAGTGGGGGTCAGTAAATGTTTCATTGCCTGCTTCTGTTTGGCTCCATTCCTTACAGGTTGGTACCCGTCATCCTGTGAAGCAGGAAGAGAAGCGTTATGTGGGGCAGGTTGGGAGTTAGCCTGTGAGGCAGGCTGGAAGTAAGCCAGTGAGGCAGGCTGGGAGTTAGCCTGTGAGGCAGGCTGAGAGTTTGCCTGTGAGGCAGGCTGAGAGTTTGCCTGTGAGGCAGGCTGGGGGTTACCCTGTGAGGCAGACTGGGGGTTAGCCTGTGACAGGCTGGGAGTTAAACTGTGAGGCAGGTAACGCGCCTTCCCGTGAAGCAGGAGGGTCGTTTAGAGGGGCCACACTCTCGGTGGATGGCCTCTCCACCATCAATGGTGGAGTCACTGCCACATTGTTAGCAACAAATTCCTGAAGAGCTTCAAACTTCTTTTCAAGATCATAAAGAGGAGGAGGAGGAGGAGGAGGAGATGAGTGAAAGGAATAGAAGGATGAGGATGAGAGTTGGGAGCAGTAGAGAAAACTGGTGAAAGTGAAATGTATAAAGGAGAAGAGAAGGATTACGAGGAGAAAGAAGTGGTAGAGGAGGAAGAGGAGGAAGAGCAGATGGAGGATTAGCAGGAGGAAAAGCAGGAAGAAGAGAACGGGAACAATAAACTAGGGGAAGAGATGAGACTACAAAAATGGGGAGTAAAAATAATTGTTAAAAAGAAAATGATGAATATGAATGACAGAAAGACGAGGACATTGATTAAGAAGAGTAACCATAAAATTCAAACTTCATTTATGCAACAGTAAGATGTGACAAAACGCAGGAAAGTACAAAGCAATAGAAAATATAAATGATGATCAAAAGACTGCATGAAGAGGTAGAAAAGCAGAAGAAAAAAATAATAAACACGTTACACAGACGACATAATGCAAAAGCAAGGAAACAATGAGAGAAATTATAATGAGGGGACGTACATACACACATACAGACAAACAGACTGAGACACACAGATGAATAAATAAGATAGATAGATATAATGATAGATTGTGAGAGAACACACACACACACACACACACACACACACACACACACACACACACCAAGTCTCTGATCTGGAACAATCACGGGAAACTTCCATAAACTAAAGTTGGAATCATCTCGACAATTTCAATCATCCCGAAGAATGGGTGACGGCGAACTTCTCCGTTAATATGCTTCTTTACGTGAATAGGAAAGATAATCTCGTAGTCTTGATAAAAATGTATCGGAAAACAAAGTCACTGATTAAGGGAAGCCACTCTTTTACCCGACGATAAGCATTTATAACGTTTAATGTAAGACTTCGTTGTAGGTTAGATTCCAGGAAGAAGAAAAAAACATCAACAACAGACTTTCAAAAATTCAGAAGACGGAAATTAGGTCATCAATTTTTCCGGAACCTTCATTATCTAACTTGGTTTAAGAGGAAGACCATTACTATTAACTTTGATGGTGGAACTTGAATCAGAAGGACAAGGAAAAACAGAAAAGGAAGACTATGTTGATGAGAAGGGGATGAAAAAAGAAAAGGAATTGGAGTAGGAGAGAGAGAAGGAGGAAGAAAAAACAAATAAGTATGTAGAAAAAAATACTCAAAGAGGAGATAAAACACAAGGGATAGGGATAACATCAAATTTTTTAAAAAATACAATAGCTCAGTTTCCTTTTCTATACCTACTCTTATAGGCAATAAAACACCCACCGTATACTGTACCGCAGAAAACACTAGTTACATTAGATTTACCAAGGACAAACACATATATCATTATCAGTTATTACTGTAAGGCAGTTCCACGAGAGCTGGCGGGCCTAATCCTTCAGTGGTGGACTCGGGGAATTGGTATCATTGCTTGGGTGATGGTACTAAAGAGTAGAAGACTTAGAACATTTCCTGCTGCACTGCAAACAATACTCAGAAATTAGAAAGGAACACACATTTGTACAACAGCCATACAAGGAAGACACAGACGAACACCTAGCTAACATATTACTACTCAAAAATAGCAATAAAGTGAGAAAATAGAAGAAAGGAAAAGTTACTTGAAAAAACCCTGGAAGGAAAGACAAAGAGTTCAGAAGACTAAAACACAAGTGCAAAATCAGTGAAAAAAAATAGATGTCAAGTGAAAACTGAAGAAGAAAATTAGAGTTGAATCACGAGAACATTGAATGAACAGAAAATCCGGGAGCCGTTGCAAAGGCATATCCCGGAACCACATCTGATTTGATCTGAAGAAAGCGAGATAGGAGGCTGTCACGGCAGGTTAGATCTAGTAAACAACAGCCAATGAGCGACGCAGAGAGTGTCACCCAAGCAGTGATGCCAAGTTCGCGAGTCCACCCCTTGTAGGATTAGGCCCGACAGCGCTAGTGAAACCGACTGTAGTCAACTTCAGGAGTGTCTTTTCCCAACAGCCTTTACCTATCTCTTCTTCCTGCTCTGGATGATACTCTAACTCCATCTCTCCACCTGGTCCTCGGTTTGTCATAGTTTTTACTTTTCTGGGTTGGAATATTTTTTTTTTTATACAGGAGACAGCTCAAGGAAAATATAAAGATACTCTAGTTGTCCATCTGTTATCATTTCCACGCATGCAATGACCCGCTCAAGCCCATTTCTTATTCTTAATCATCATTTTGATTTTTTAACCTCTGTCTGCTGCACTGACTCTTTATCTAATGGTGACGCGCAATTCCTGAGCGTTTAAATTAAAGAGTTGAGATAAAAACGCAGCTTCCTGAATTTTCTGTATGCTTCGTTTTAATTGTCGGCAAAAGTTTAAGGCTTATTTTCTTAACTTCATATTTTCTCAGCTAACTTTTTTTTTATATTCTGAGAAACTCATTATTTTCTTAACTTTTCTCCGTCCCTCCATCTCCTCCCTCCCGTCCCAGACCCCACTTTGCCTATTCCTTCGCGTTCTGCCTTTCCCTTTCCTCTTCCTCACTCATTCCCTCCTTTTACTCTCCTCCTCCTCCTCTGATTATTCTTCCTCTACCTCCTGTCCTAAGCTCTAGCAAGTGCAGCCATCCTTTCTTCCTTCTGTACACACACACACACACACACACACACACACACACACACACACACACACAGACACACACACACGTCGTGAAAATAAAGGAATTAAAATGTCCTCCACCAGAAATCTCATTGCAGAGAACCGAAGTAAAGAAAGGCTACGACAAACACAAAATAAAGAGAGAGAGAGAGAGAGAGAGAGAGAGAGAGAGAGAGAGAGAGAGAGAGAGAGAGAGAGAGAGAGAGAGAAAGTAAAAACGGTGGAAAGTGCACGAAATAAATCCCTTCTCCGCATTGGCCAAAATTCCCGGCCAATGAGATTTACGAATGAAACAGAGACTGACACAGACTCTCGTAAAATACTTTGTTTACTAGTCTACACCAAATTCCTCCCCTCTGCACCCCCCCCCCCTCGTACCCCTCCCCACCCCATCCCTTTCCAAATTCTTACCCCCTGCTCCCCCTTACTCCCCCAGCTCCCCTCTTTCACTTCCACACATAACGTCAGACCCATAATCTTTTTTCTTATTTGTTTTTGTTTTTTCTTCCTTTTTTGGGGTGGTTGGGGTGATGGCGGGGAGGGGTGACATAGGAGTGGTACGTAAGTGTGTAAGTGTGTGGGGGTTAGGAGGGGGGAGGTGTGTGTGTGTGTGTGTGTGTGTGTGTGTGTGTGTGTGTGTGTGTGTGTGTGTGTGTGTGTCGCTGAGGAAAACATCTTAATTGGAATTATTTTTTTTTTTTATTATTATTTCGGTTCACTGATCAAGGGGCATTCACATTTTTTTTTTCATTAGTAGATTGGCTCAAATAAAAGATTAGAAGCAATGAGCTGGACGATGAAGAGATACCATTTACTACAAAGGAACTACTTTTTTATGTAACATTCTTTTCTTATACACAGAGTAAGGGATCAAGTGTTTCTTCTTCTTTTTCGTTCCTTATCGTCAATACGTCCTACAGTGAATGGCGAAGCATAGTAATATTTTGTTTCTGTCTGTTTAGTAATACGAAACACTGAATTTCCATTATTTTTCCACATTTAAGTCAAATTTATGTCACTTCTATACCAGAACTGTTTGGTGACACTCTTTCCCTTGAACCTCCTTTCCTACAGGCCAGGCTAAGAACACTGATTCGGACAATAGGAAAACATGTGGGAAGGAAAACAAGTACTAAGTGCGCAAGGAAAACAGTGACAGAGAAATAAGGGGAAAAAATATACCCTCCTTCCAAGAACATAACGTGTGAATATGTAGACATGATGAAAAAAACTCAATTGTTGTCTTGCACATCGTTCAAGAATACCACGTGTTTTCAGGTGCACTTAACTCAGGTGTGGAGTGTACTGCCCGCGGTGGATGCAACGGTGGTGGTGAGTGCTGAATTATTAAGCTCCTCTTCTCTGAAATACTAACTCATTCATGGCCCACTCAGCAGTTCTCCCCGACTCACGGTCACGTGTGCGAGTGTTGCGAAAGAGTGAGTGAAAGTTTTACGGCATCATTACTGAAATTATTCACTCCACTGAAACCGCCGTTTTAAACACACGAAATGCGCTAAAATACGAGAACGGCCGCGATGGGAAGCAGGAAGTGACGAGGAACGGAGAGACGCATCTCATCCGTGGGTTTGTCGGCGTGGCAGCTTTAGTTACACGAGTGACCAGTTAATAAATAAAAACACTAAAGTAAATAGCTCCATCAAAACACACGGATGAGTTGGAGAACAGGAACGGGACCCCGGGAGATGAGGAGGTAAAATAGGAGTGCATCACGGGTGAGGGCGTGTGCGGGTGTGTGTGTCCGTGTGGCCTGCCGCTGCCGGGATGATTCACCTTTCCCTGTGCTCGGCATGGCGACGAGCGGCGCCGCTCAGTGTGGAATGACTCGCCCTGAGCCTGTGGCGGAGGTGCTCACGCGGGACTCCTAAGACAAAGGGGCGACTGAGTGTGAAACTAAGAGATTACTCTGTAGTCGAGTAATCGCGCATCACCTGCAGGCCAAGGAAGGTGCGTGGGAGGTGTGTGTGTGATTCTTCATAAATCATACACGTAAGGCTAATGAAACATACTGGAAGAGCAAGGCCGATGAGGCTTATTAATGGCCTCGTAAAGGCGCGGGAGCGTGGCGGGTGGTAGTGACAGGTGACACGAGAGGGCGCTTCCTGCCGCGGCGCGTGGGATGACCCTGAGTCACCGGACTCTGACCTCTGTTCTCCTGAGAGCCTCCGCGCCGGGAGGTTGAGGAGTGGAGGAGACGGCCGAGCGATGGGCGACGCGGCAGGGAGGTGGGTGGAGGACGTCCGGGACGGCGCGAGGACCCCTGTACACGCCCAGGACTGAGTGTGGACGTCCTAGGATGGTGACTCCTCGCCCTCCATATAATGAGCACACTCCGGTCTTGTAGCGGACCACGTCAGTCTGGAAAAAGACGAAAGATACAGGCGTTGGTGTGGGTGCTATTGTGTGCGTGTGTGTTGCGCGGGGTGGCCGGTGAGTGCCCGAAGGTATGCGAGTGTAAGTGGAAAGACGGAAAGGAGACAGTCACGTGTATTGGTGCAGATTTCGTAGACATTCCACGTCAGCTGGACCCGTCCACTCAGGTGCTCGACCTACAGCACAACGACCTGCATATGCTGCCCCGTGACGCCTTCGTCGACACGGGTCTGGTCAACCTGCAGAAGCTGTGGCTCAGCCACTGCAAACTAAAACACATGGAACGCGGCTCTTTCAACATGCTCGACAACCTGATCGATCTGGACCTGAGCCACAACCTGCTGCGCGTCGTGCCCACCGCCTCTCTCATCGACATCTCGGGGCTGCGGGAGCTGAGTCTAGCCAACAACGACTTGGCCACCATCCCCGCTGATGCCTTCGCTCCCACCCCTGACCTGGTGCATCTGGACCTGTCCAGTAACCGCATCCGGAGCATCAACCCCAAGGCGTTCCGGTGTCTTGCTACGCTGGAGATCCTCAAACTGTCCAGTAACTTGCTGGTGTACCTGATGCAAGACCTTCTGGTACCGCTCAATGCCTTGCACGGCCTCAACCTCAACGACAACCCATGGACCTGTGACTGTCGTCTGCGGCCCATGCGACAGTGGATGCTGGACCACAAGATCACCAGCTTGTCACCACCGACCTGTGCACGGCCAAAACGTCTCAACGGCATCAGTTGGGAGCTCCTGGAGCTGGACGAGTTCGTCTGTGAGCCACATATCTTCCCCGAGACGCCGAGGGTTGAGGCCGACACCGACGACAGCGCTTCTCTGGTCTGTCGGGCCACATCCGACGTCGAAGTCTCCATCAGCTGGCTGTTCAAGCAGCAGCCCCTGGAGCCTCTCCGGAAGTCCCGCCGCTACAGAATAATTAAGCACCTCGTGGCCAACCAATCCGCCATCATGTCCAACCTGACGATCCGGCGCGTGGAGCCGCGGGACCAGGGGACGTACACGTGCGTGGCCGAGAACAAGGCAGGACGGAGCGAGGCCAACCTGACGCTTGATGTAGCGCGGGAAGAGGCAGAGGAGAGCCTCAGTACATTTATGGACAAGAAGTATATGACGGGCAGCCTCCTCTCTGGTCTGGGCGTGCTGGTTACCATATTGCTGCTGGTGAGCTGCGTCGTCCATCGCCGTCAGCGGGTGCGGAGATTTCGCCGGCAGGAGGAAGATCGCGAGATGCGGGGTGTCAATGCTTGTGCCATCCCTCCTGCCGCCACCACCAACGCCACGGCCCCGGCCCCGGCCCCCGTCGCGCCGCGCCCGCCGGCCACACAGCAGCGGAAACCCTCGGATTACCTCGTCATTCCATCCGGAGGAGAACCTGACGCGCCGCCGCTGATCCCGCTGCAGAGGGACGACGCGTGGCTACAGCCCGAGGCCATCAACGGCGGCTACACGCGTTCAGCCTACCTGGAGAACGGCAGGTACGACAACTCCAGCCTAGACCGGTACCGAGAAGACATCATGGACGATATGCGTGGACACCAACGCTCGCCCAGCACCATCTCTTACGTGGAGCTGCCGTCGACGGAGCTGCCTCGGCGACAGAGCACGCTAACGGACAAAGAGAGTCTCATGAACCTCGAGTTTGAGACGGACATCCTGCGGCGAGAGTGCAGCCCCACGGGGTCGCTGGTGTCTGTCGTGAGCAACGGCCAGCTCGAGGACCTGCTGGGCCTGCCCTACCCGGCGCCCCGGCGGGAAACTACGAAGGCCTTCCACCACCCGGACGTGAACAACATAGCCAGAAAGTGAGTCTTCCGCAGCCATACTTGTTCACTTTGTTGTTTCTCTTCCTCATGCTCTTTTGGCATTAATCTCCTAATCTATGTTCTTTTTTTTTTCTTTGTCTTCCCTCTATATTTTTTTCCTTCTATTTCTTTTTCTTCTTTTGTTCTTTTTTTTCTCCTTCTCCTTTTCCTTTTCTTTTTTCTTTTTCTTTCTTATTCATTTCTTCTTCTCCTTCTTCTATTCTGCTTTTTTCCTTTTTTTGTATTCAATTTCTTTTCCTTTCTTCTTCTTCTTCTTCTTCTTCTTCTTCTTCTTCTTCTTCTTCTTTTTCTTCTTCTTCTTCTTCATAATATTCAATATCTTTTCCTTCTGCCTCTCCTTCTTCTTCTTCTTCTTCTTCTTCTTCTTCTTCTTCTTCTTCTTCTTCTTCTTCTTTTTCCTCCTCCTCCGCCTCCTCTTCCTACTCCTTAAACGCCTTCCATTGCAGTTCCGCCGCCTCGCCCAGGAAGCACCACAGTCCCACCGCCCACCACAGCCCTAACGCCCTGCCTCGCCTCCCTTCCAGACACCGTCCTTACCTCTACGATGAAAGACGGAGGGACAGACTACCCTACGACCCTAGCTCCCTCAACGCCAGGTAAGTCGTAATCGTGTGCACCTGGTCATTAGTGCTCTTCGTTGGATTACCTTATTCGCGGTCAGATTATTTACTCTAACAAAAAGGAATTCCTACATAGTCAAGCGTGAAGTCAATGATGAGGAGGATTATGACAATATGAAAGATGCATAATTGAGTTCCCACCTTAATACAGATTCCTTTTAAGCCCAATTATCTCTACCTTGTCCCATTCCTTAATCAGCTTTCCTTTATTATCCCTTCTCCTATCGATTCATCATCTCAATCCTTCCAGTCATCCATTTTCTCTACATCCCTCATACATCATTAAAATGAGAACGAGTATTTCCCCTTTCACACACACACACACACACACACACACACACACACACACACACACACACACACACACACGTAAAAAAGAGACAAACAGCGCCCCCCCATCAACAACTGTCCAGTGCTGTGCTTCAAGGCTCAGTAACTCCTGTCGCCGGAGATCAATTTGCGTGAACGTGGTGCTTCAATGTCTGTTTGTTTGGCTCGTTGTAATGAATTAATTAACTTTTTTACTAGCCCCCTCCTCCTCCTCCTCCTCCTCCTCCTCCTCCTCCTCCTCCTCCTCCTCTTCTTCCTCCCACGCCCCCTCCTCATGCCATTTACTGATTACAAAACTTGCACTCCGGAAAATTACACGTGTTTGAAATTGTGTTAATACGAGTAATGTGCCGGACATAATAATGACCTCAATCAACCACTGCTCTCTCTCTCTCTCTCTCTCTCTCTCTCTCTCTCTCTCTCTCTCTCTCTCTCTCTCGTTATATAAATAGCAGTAAAGAAGAGGAGGGTATTTGTAGCAATATATATTCGCTTATTCATTGTGACATTATTCGTTTAGATAAATACTTTGATTAATAATAGAAAGAGAAAATGTGTCTTTGTATGTGTGTGTGTGTGTGTGTGTGTGTGTGTGTGTGTGTGTGTGTGTGTGTGTGTGTGTGTGTGTGTGTGTGTGTGTGTGCGTAGGTTCCTGGGTAGGTGTACAGTTTCTAATCAAAGCAACAACAACAACAACAAAAGAAGAATTCCAGGAAGGTGTTTTAACCCCTCACCTGACATGTAACGCGCACAGTTCAAACACCTGCCGGTCCCGCGCCTCATTAGCCGCCGGTGCAGCCAACAATGTGAGCGGCTCATTCACCGCTCGACAAGAACCAACATTTTTCGCATTCCACCGTGACGAATGAGTATATTATTCGCGTCTGAAATATGTCTCATTGCACTCACGCGTATGTTTTAATCACCTCTTGTTGGAGACTGATATATGAGTGTGATTAATGTTGCCATCTTTTAATACTGCAATATGTCTAGTATTTATCCTCATTCAACAGTTTTTTTTATTTTATTTTAATGGCATAGTCACAAGGTTATGTTTCGTAAAATGCAATAACTTCCCATGCTTTATAGACTCGTGATTCGTTAACCGTGTGATCTGGAAGTGAATGCGGCATCGACTCCCCATAAACTGTTTACCCGGAAGACTTCTCCGGACCGCACAATCAAGTCTTATTGTTCGCTAACTTACCCCGGGAACAAACTCTTGACTCTCAATCTTTCTCTTCCTTAACTCACGAGGGTCAGTAATAAGAAACAACATTCCACCCAAAGTCATCGTCCAACTTGCACCATTAAGCACAATATCTCGAGTGTTCTCATTTACTCTCATTAACATCTTACCTGTCCCCCTCCCCCCTCCCACCGTCACCACCACACCTGGCCTCATTAAGACAGCCATCACCTCACCTGCTCACGTTGGCATTCACCATCATCTCACCTTTCCCTCCTGACCCCGTATTTCCCTCACCTGTCCTCGTTAAGTCTAAGAATCATGTATCTCCTTCACCCGTCTTTTAGCACCTTCACCTGTCTTCACCTGTCTTTAAGCACCTTCACCTGTCTTTACCTGTCTTTAAGCACCTTCACCTGTCCTTACCTGTCTTTAAGCACCTTCACCTGTCTTTATCTGTCTTTAAGCACCTTCACCTGTCTTCACCTGTCTTTAAGCACCTTCACCTGTCTTTACCTGTCTTTAAGCACCTTCACCTGTCTTTACCTGTCTTTAAGCACCTTCACCTGTCTTCACCTGTCTTTAAGCACCTTCACCTGTCTTCACCTGTCTTTAAGCACCTTCACCTGTCTTTACCTGTCTTTAAGCACCTTCACCTGTCTTCACCTGTCTTTAAGCACCTTCACCTGTCTTTACCTGTCTTTAAGCACCTTCACCTGTCTTCACCTGTCTTTAAGCACCTTCACCTGTCTTTACCTGTCTTTAAGCACCTTCACCTGTCTTCACCTGTCTTTAAGCACCTTCACCTGTCTTCACCTGTCTTTAAGCACCTTCACCTGTCTTTACCCATCTTAAATGGTATATCTCACCTGTCTTCAAATAATTTCCTTTTCACTCAGATCCCATCGTAGAACACGCCATATCCACTACTCTACACCTACGTTCGTAACTTGAAATCATCCTCCCATGTGAAAAATTTATTAATCCTTTTTGCACACATTCTCCCCACTTTTAAACTGATTTTTTCCTGTTATGCAGATCCTACAGATGCCTTTATTTATTAACTGTATTTCGGCTAATATCAATGTTAGTTTCTAGAAATGTTAGTTACCCTCGCACCAGGTTACCTCACTGTTCAGGACTGGAAACACAGCTACTGTATACTATATTACACTTTACGTTACTATACTCCACGCATTTCTACATACCTGATACCTCTACATATGATTGTCTTACATGTTTAATTTCATTCCCTTATTTCCCCCATTTCCTAAATCCACCAAACACTCTGCCAGTCTCTCTACCCATTTTTTCCTTCCCCAAACAGGTGCTACAGTGCTCTTAACCTGGCCATGAGCGAGGCTGCCACCCACGCGTTCTTCTACCCCCGAGGGCGGCGGCCGGCTACGCGCTACCCCTCGCTGCCCTCCACGCCCATGCTGGCCAAGGACGACAACGCCATCACGAGGAACCACGACGCCCGGAGACTTCGGAGGTTGATGAGCGCCAACAGGTAATGCAGGAGGGAGAGGAGGAGAAGGTAAAGTTGATGGGTGAGGGAAGGTAGGAGGTGGTGAAGGTTAATGAAGGAGGGAAGGATGTAGGAGGAGGTGAAAGAGTGAAGTGGGAAAGGAAGGAGGTGATGGTGAAAAGATATGGAGGAGGAAGGAGGTGATGGTGAAAGGTAATGGAGGGGAAGAGGTGGTGAAGGGTAATGGAGGAGGGAGGGGTGGAAGTGGTGATGGAGGAAACAACAGGAAGAGGAGGAGGTGGGGAAGAGTAATGAGAGAGGAAAAGGAGGAGGAGATGGCGAAAAGTAGTAACAGAAAGAAACAGATAAAACAGCAGAAAGGAAAAAAAATAAAAGGCTAAGAAAGAGGAACATAAGAAGTGAAAAGGAAAAAACGAGGAAAAAAGGCAAAGGGAGGAGGAAAAGATAAGGGAGGAGGAGGAAGCGTTGAAGAAGATGGATGGATGAGGTTGAAAGAAGAAAATACTATATACGTTGAGAAAGATACGAAGAAGAAAAACAGTTGATAAAGCGCGAGTGGAAAGAAGGAAACAAAAATATGGATAATGTAGAAAAAAATGAGACGGTCGAACGTGTTAATATAAGTGACTAGTGTAAGAAACGAACAATGAACTTTTAAATATCGTGAATGTAATAGAAAAGAATGAAGACAGATATATAGACAGAGGGAAGTGTTGAGTTAATGAAGAAGAGGAAAAAAGGGTAGATAGACGGAAGGAAAGGACAACATGAAACGCACGAGATAATAGGGGAAGGGAAGAAGCAGAGAAAAGAGAAAACAAACAGGAGAGGGTTGTAATGGAAGGAAATGAGAGCTCGACAGATAGGAAAATAAACACAGAGGACGAAGATAAAGAGAGAAAGAGAGATGATAAGAGTATGGACAGTGAGGGACATGGGAGAAGATTAAAGGAGATGGGAAAAGACAGGGAATAAGTAGATTTGCTTGAGAGGAGGAAGAAGAAAACGGATAAGAGCCAGACACACCTACGCACACGCTCACACACACACGCACACGCACGCACACACACACACACACACACACACACACACACACACACACACACACACACACACACACACACACACTATTGGTGGCGAAAAGTGCAAGACAAGAGGTAATCTCAGTAAAATGTATGAAGGCAAGGTTACAGGAAGAGAGGAGAGAAAAGAGAATAAGAAGAAAGGAAAGGAAATGACATGAAAGGAAAGGAAGGGACAAGAAAAGATTATATATACACAAAACAAACTAACATGGGATGGAGTTTTCAGGCACCACGGGACAGGACAAAAGGGAAAAGAAGGGGTACTGAGAGCAAGGTTAGGAAAGAGGTAATGAGTAAGAAAAGGCAGCGTGAGTGATAGGGGATGGAAGGTCAAATTAAGGGAGACTAGGAAAGGCTCAAATGGTGACAGGAAGAGGAAGAGGAGAAATAAGGGGGGTCGAGGAAAGGGTAGAATGGCAACAGGACGAGAAAAAGGGGAAAGTGGAAAGAGAATAGAATGTAATGAGAGAAAAATATAGTTGAGGAAGGAGCTGAGAAACGGTGTGATGACGAAGAGAGAAGGGAGAGAAAAGACGGAGGAGAGGGGAGGTGAAAAGTGAGAGATAGATAGATAAATAGATAGTGAAGGAGAGAGTGAAAGAGAGAGCGAGAGAGAAAGAGAGAGAGGAAGAGGGGGAAAGATTGAAAGCCTTGGAAGCTCAACGTCTCGGAAACTCTGAAGGAAACCCTAAGAGACGTCTCCCCGGTGTGCCACATGTGCTGGTCCTCCCCTGCCATTATGCTTATCACCCCTCCGCCGCACCCTTCCCTCTGTCACTCCTCCCGCCTATGAATGAGGAGAATTTTGCGCCACTCAGAGGGACGAAGCGCCATTTTTCTTCCTCTCCATCACTCAGGTAAAGTTCGCCACGTTAATGCACAGGTGTGGAAGGTTCGCGTCTCTCAAGCCACTTCTTCAATCTTGCTCCTCTCCCTCCCCCTCCCCCCGCCCCGTCTGCGAGGTGTTGTTATTATGCTGCTGCTGGTGCACTCTTTAACCTCCCTTCTTCACCCTCTCCTCGGTGCCAACAGAGGGGTGTACCGGTCTCTGGAGGGCGCGGGGGACCTGGCCAACTCCTTCCTGTACCAGTACCCGACGGTGCAGCTCGAGAACTACCACAAGGATTACCGCAGCGTGCAGAAGCGACTCAGCAGGAGGATGGAGAAGCGGGATGCGCTGAATCGTGCCGGGGGGTCAGCCTCCAGGTGGGTGGGTAGAAACACGCTTTTCGTCCACCTTGGTATACTCAGGAGTACGTTTTCTTCACGATTTCCCTTCTCTTTTGTTTTCGCTGCTTCATCTACACTCTGCTGACGCTGCGTTATTGTACTCTTTTGTACAATTGCCATCTTGCATGCTATTCCCTTTTTTTCTAGACGTAGTTTTAGTTACCTGCATGTATAGTTTAGTATATATATTAAGTGTGATATATGAATGAGTTTTAGTATTCCTGTTTCAACAACTACCAACTATTCAACAACTTACTGCTTATTGAGAGGCCTGAGCAGCAGGGAGGCAGCAGGAGCCGCGGCTGTGGCAGGACCAACAGTCAGGAACAGTCGCCAAAGTTGCCACTCACTCCCCCAACTCTCAACTTCCTCTTTGTGCCGCCGCGCCGCGCCCCGCCCCGCCTCCCCGCGCTCAGCTCCTAGGCCGTGACACTCGCCCGGCCAGCCCCAGCCCCCTCTTTAACCCCCACCACCCCCGCCTCCATAACCACCCCCCTCCTGATGATATGCTAAAAGTTAACAAGTTGGCGGAGCAAAGTTTTCAGCAGCAGGCAACTCGGGGCGAGGTAATTCGCGGCGGCGGTCCCCTGGCGGCCATTATTCACGGCCTCGTCCTGTCCTGTTAACAATGCACAACTTGGCCTCATGACGCCGCCTCTCCCCACAGGCTGACGGACGACCTGCGCGGCTCCACGGCCTTGCTGGGGGGCCGGGGCCCCGCTCCCCCCGCCCTTACCCGTGGGAGGCTGAGTCGCGCTAGCAGCCTCACGCCCGACGTGACGGGGGCCCTGAGCAGGGACCTCACCGACAGCTTTACCCGCAGCGTCACGGGCAGGCTCAGCCGCTCCGGCAGCCTCACGCGTGACATCACCGGCGGCTTCACCAGGGACGTCAGCCTGACGCGGGACCTCACGGGGAGCCTCACGCGTGACGTCACCGGCGGCCTGACGCGTGACGTCACCAGCAGTCTGGCGCGAGACGTCACGAGTACTTTAGCACGTGATGTCACTAGCAGTTTAGCGCGTGACGTCACCAGCAGCCTGACCCGTGACGTCACTACCGCGTTGACGCGTGACGTCACGAGCAGTCTGGCCAGGGACATCGCCACCAGCCTGTCGCGGGACGTGGCGGACAGTCTGAAGCACGAGGTGGGCGGCGGCGTGGACCTGTTCAGCGACGCCTCGCCGTCGTCACCCTACCTGGACATGGAGCTGGGCTTGGCGCGCGGGCGGCCCCGGGCGGCCACGGAGCCCCTGCTGGAGGTGACGCGGTCCGGCGTGCTGGGCCACAGGAAGCCGAGCCTGGCGCTGGGCCGCGCCGAGACCATGCGCGAGGCTATGGCGAGCCACGTGCTGAGTCCTTCTGACTCGATGATCGACGCCATGCAGAGCCGCGCCGAAAGTGTGCGAGATCACCAGCCGGACCCCATGATCGAGGTGACGCCCGCCGAGCCGTCGCGCCCCACCGAACCCCTCAGGTCCATCCTGAAGAACAGGTACGAGGGTGGCGGCCTCCTTTACAAGGGTGAGTACACGAACAGTGCCTACTACGACGACGAGGACGACGCAGACGGTGCTCTCTCCCAGGCCCCCTACAGCCCCCCAGAGTATAAGGACTACCTCGACCACGGCTCCTGAGGCCGCCCCGCCGCCGCCACCCTCACCACCACCACCACCGCTACCACCACCAGCCCGGCGCCCTCCCCCTCCCGCTACGTGGGAGAGGGACAAGTTTTTATACCGCTGACTGCTCTTGTTGTTGTTGTTGTTGTTCTTGTTGATGTTGTTGTTAAAGTTAGATGCCTTCCAAAGTCAGAGGTCGTCGTCTGCCCCCCCTCCCCCTCCGGGGAGTCAATGGCGGGGGCGCGCTGTGGCTCCTCCAGTCAGTCTCTCTACCGATGTCTCGCTTGTCAGGTCTTGGTTACTCAGGATTCTTTGTTTCTCGTTAGGACCTTCACACATCACTTGTGCCGCGTTGGGTTTCCTCACTGTGTTCTCCTCCTTTGGTTGAGGCACAAGGCGTCGCGTTAACGTTCCTTTCCTCTCCATCACCACTGCACCTCACCGCCGCGACGCGGCTGCACGGGCGTCCTGGCGGCCTCCTCACAGCCGACCACCGACTACCCGAGGGTTAACAGGAAGACGCACCCTTCCCCACACACACACACACATACACACCCACGCACACTCCTAACAACACAAACACACACACACACACACTCACACACACACACACACACACCTCGCAACGTCCCACACCCTCTCCTGTCAGGCTTGGTTCTCAGTGAGTGGCGGCATCTCGTAGGACAATCGTGAGGGGGAAGAAGTGTGTTTCTCGGTCAGCCGTGATACGAGTCAACTTCACAGGGTATCAACGCTTAAGTCTACATGCCGACAGTTTTGTTCTCGCGTGTCTTCTCTGTTTTCTCTTCCAGTTATGGTGATCAGTATTCCTCCTTTATCTGTCTTTTCTCATCTCTACCTCTCCTCTCTCTCTCTCTCTCTCTCTAGTTATTCCTTCCTCCTCTTCCATTCTTCAATATTTCTGTCTCACCACTGATTGCATGAATCGTAAAACTTTTCCTGCACCTCTTCCGTCACTGTAACCTAGGACATATCTACTTCTTCCTTGTCTTCCACTGAATGTGTGTCTTTTGAGAACGATTTCTTCCTCCTAGTTTTTATTACTGGTTCCCTAGAAGCAGTTCTCTCGCCGACATTTTTTCTAACTAACTTAATCTAATCTACTACAGTTCTTTACAAAGGTGCATAGAAAGTTTAACTCTAGCGTAAGTCAAGGTCTTCAAAGTTTCGTAAGATACATGCATTAGTTTTCTCGGCGTCTGTCTCTGACTCCTGCAATAAGACACTTTGTTGTCCCCGTCTAACACCTCTCTCTGCCCTTCCTTTCCTTCCTTCTTTTTACTATACTTATTCACATTACTTCTTTCCCCTCTAATTTACCGTTTCTACCCTTCCCTTCCTTCCTTCTGTTCCTACACTTATTCACCTTCGTTCCCTCCTTTCTAATTCATTGTTATAACTTTTCCTTTTTAATACGTTTTACTTTCACCTTTTCCTCAATTATCTTAACTCCCACACTTTCTCCTCTTTTTTCCCTCACAGCTCTCCCTTCCCCCTACTTCTCTCTCCCCACCTTTTCTTCAGTCTACATATCAGCTTTCCTAGCAGCGTAGCAACGTGAGTGAGTGAGAACGTTAGAGTGGCGACGGATGGACGCAGGGCACATGGGAGGCTGTAGTGTAGGTTCTGTTTTCTTCCCCCTGCATCAGTTCCCCCTCTAGGCTGGGAAGCACCGTCGTGGGCCGCCAAGTAGTGAGTGTTGTCTCGTGCGTGCTTGCGCTGACGAGGAGAAGGACGAGTCTACGTGTCTGTCTCCTGAAGGCGACGCTGCGTGTTAGTGTAAAACTCCACAAGGGCTTTACTGCCATCCCGCGCCGCCCCGGGAACAAGGCGGCGCAGGTGTACAGCCACGTGAGCCCAGGAGACACGTGTTTTGTGGTTAGTTACGTCTGCTTTTCCGTGACGCGAGTGTGTATGTCTGTGTGTGTTTGTTCTGTCCACCTCCGTCGTGCCGGGTCGAGAGAGGGACGTCTTGGCCACTGAGTCCCGGCGTCGTGGTCTTCGCTGCTCAGGAGGGTGATGGTAATGAGTAAACAAACCCAAAGGCGAGGAAGTGTGTGTAAACGAACTAATTGCGAGTGTCGAATGCGTTACGTTACTGTGAATATGGATGAGTGTTCCTTTAGGTATGTTTGTACGTATGTATGTGTGGGCCTTAGTGGACTCTTCCCGTGTGAACTGCAGCACCACTAAATGAATGTGATAAGAAAAGGAAATGAGGAAGAAAAAGAGTGCAGGAAGTGATGAGAAGAGTAATAAAACCACCACTGAAAACAAAAGCTTTAGAAAACGTGACAGTGGATGAAAATAAGGGTGACTTCGGTGGTCAGGAAAGAAAACGGAAAGAAAACGGACACGGGTTGGCGTCCTCTCTCGACCCACGTTCGGAGGAAGAAAGAAAGAAGCCACGAACGCTGTCGGGCCGTCACCGCCGCCGCCGCCGCCAGAAGGGTGAACCAGGGAGGGGAGGGGGAGCGCACGTTCTTCCCTCCTCCACCGTCACCCCGCCGCGTCAACTCGACTTTATCCATCACTGCCATAAGGTCGGATTTAGCCCGAGATCCCGATAGATGCATTCCAGTGTTCAGAGTCTCGCGGGTCAGAAACAAGGGTCTGAACAGGTCTCGAAGCATCGACCAGCGACTGACCCATCGAAGTAATCTTAAGTCAAGGTCATCAACGCTTCACGAAAATCATCAAGGTCATATTCATCATTACCTTCCCTCTCCCTTTTCCTTCTCCCTTTTCCTCTCCCTCCTCCTCTTCCTCTCCCTCCATGTTCCTCTACCAGAGCATCACTAATATGGTGCTTCTGGATCCTCTCCCCTTCCCTCTCCTTCCGCCCTCCCCTCTTCCCCGCCTCTCCCTCCCTCCCCGCCCCCTCCCACCCTCCACTCCCCGTTTCCCGCTCCCAGTCATCATTTTTCGTTTAGAGAAAAGATGGTTGTAAATACTAATGAATGCTCTCTGTCCTGTTCTAATTAAAAATGAGAAAAAAATATGGTGGCCTGTATTGCTTTTTTTTACAATGTTAAAATGCAACCCTCCCAAAACCCACCCAGCCCTTCCCCCATTCTCTTAACCCACCTACCCATGATCCTCCACTGCCCTCCCTCCCTTCCTCACTTCCCTTCCATCGCTGGACTCCCCCGATGCTGCCAACAGTTTCTTTCACAATCAAAACAACAACTTAGTCCACACAAGCGCAACTTGATTGTACATTATCACACGCGTCGTTACCTCATTCACGCCAAAGAGTATGTACTGATGGCTCACTTTACAATCAAAATAATAAAAAAACGAGAAAGCGTTCTTAAATACTAATACTGCTAATACTACTACTAATACTAATAATAATAGGCCGTAGGCACATCAAAATAACACTACTATTATTAATCTTATCCATTTCTGCTTTTCACTCTCCTGTCTATAAGAAAGTATTACGTGTATGCATAAATGAATCTCTCCTTCGATAACGGTACGGTAAGAATATCATTATTATTATTATATTTAACGAGTAAAAAAAAAAAAGTAAAAAGATCAGGTTTCCTCGAGTCTTTCTTAGCTAAATCATCGTCTTCCCGAAGCTTCCCGTAGGTAGAGGCAACACCGGTGGCTCTCCTTGTCGCCCTCAGCTGTCCAGGGGGTTGTGTGGCTCCCCCCTCACCCCTGGCCACCCCTCTCTTCCCTACGTCACCCCAGCCTGCCTCCCACATCCCGCCCACATCACCCCCGTGGCTCTTTTCTCACCCTCTTCCCCTGACCTCCCTTGTGGTTTCTTTTTCACCCCCCAGTTTGCCTCCTACACCCCATGTCAGCCTATTTCACCCCTATGGCTCTTATCTCATCCCTTTGTCACCTCTCCTTTACATCTGTCTCCTTCCTTCACTCCCTGCCTCCGTTTACTTCATTCCTTGTCTCCTTAACCTCTCTGCATCCTTCCTTACTACCTCAACCTCAATCCATGACCCCTGCGTACTCATCTCTACCTTCCCACTTCTCTGCCTGTTCTTCCTTACCCCCTCAACTTTAATCCACAACCACTGCCTACCCCCTACCCTTTCTCTTCCTCCCCCACCTGCCTCCATGCCCAACTCTGCCACCTCAACCCCTACCCTCGTCTCCCCTAATCAATGCCACACTCATATCCCTGAAATGGTCTTGTTTTCCTCTCTTCCATCTCATGTTTACCCTCCCTTTAGCTTCTACCCCCTCTCCCTTTGCCCACGTGTTCTTTACCTCTTATGCACTGTCTATCCTACTCCTGAATGTCTCTCTCCCTGTATTCCTCTTTCTCTCTGATGTATTCCTCTTTTCCATCTCAAGTTTGCCCTCCTCTAAGTACCCCCTTCCCCTTACTTCATGGTTTTTTACCCCTAACACTCTACCTATCCTGCTGCCCCTGTATTCGCCTCTCCCTTTGTTTCTCTATTCCTTGTATTCCTCTCTCCTATCCATGCCTAACTTCCTTCAAGGCAATTAGTACACTTGTTTCATTTTCCCTTACCTTCTTCCCATCATGCTGTCCCTGTATTCATCTCTCCTTTTATTTCTCTCTCCTGTCTCATGCCTACCCAACCTTAGCTTCTTACCCCTCTCCCTTATCACACGTGTTTACCTCCTACCTTCTGCCCGCCTCTGCCACTTAATTCACTGACGCCCGACTTAACCCTAGAGCTCCCTTTCCAACCCTTCCATCTCCTCCCTTTCCCCTATGATTAAACTCCTTCCTCATTAGCCTCTTAATTACCAGTCTCGACCCCTGTCACACTCCCTCCCACGCCCCGTCACACTCTCCCTCCCATGGTCCCGTTTCCCTCCCGTGCCCCACCCTGCCCCCGGCCCACCTGCCTCTTATGTCCCTTTCTAGTGCCAAAGAATCGTAGCCACGCCTGAAGGTTGGAGGATGTAAGGACCCCGAGTGAGGCTGTTTGACGCGCTTACCTCCACCTGGCTGATGTTCCTGTTGGGGGGAGAGAGGGAGACAACTGCTCTTTTTGATTGTTAGAGTTAGCAATGATGTTATTTTTCTATTAGTGTTGCTCTAGTCTATGGTTTGTCTTTTTCTTTGTCTGAGAGTGCTCGTTTTTACTGTTCATAAATCGAATTATATAAGTCTAGAGGGTAACGTGTCTGTCAAGCACAATCCTAAATTTGATATGGTAAAGGAGTTGTTATTATGGCGATAGTGAGCTAGTTAGGTGATTTAGTCGCTGATTTAGGTATATAGTCTATTTGATGATGAGTATGCATTTCTAAGACGAGTGATAAGAAAAGTGAATACATGCTTTAATTTAGGTCAAAGAAAATAAAAATAAAAACTGATTTCCGTCACATAACATAAGTTCAAAATATTAATGATTCGCTGGTAATTCCTCTCCTCCAAAGAGTAAATAGACATTGTTACGTCCTATGGATCCCTCTCTTCTTTTCCTGCTCCTTCCCTTCCTCCTCCCTTATACCTCCCTTCCTCCTCTCCTTCCATCCCACCTTCCTCTTCTGACCAT
Organism: Eriocheir sinensis; assembly: GCF_024679095.1. NCBI lineage: Eukaryota > Metazoa > Arthropoda > Malacostraca > Decapoda > Varunidae > Eriocheir > Eriocheir sinensis. The sequence continues at coordinate 386,539 of NW_026112208.1, read as the reverse complement.
CCTCACTTTCCCCTTATACTATCTAACATCCTTCACTCCCTTATTCCTCACACTTTTCCTCCCTTCTTCCTTCCTTCCCTCCGTCTCTCCCTCATCCTCCCCGGCAGGAGTCTCCGCCCCTCCCCCCCCCCACGCTAAGGTGTCGTTCGCCTCGCCATTTGAGTCTCGCTAACAAGACTGTCAAATGAAGATTCTCAGCCAGTCTGTGTTTCATTCCTTCCCCTACAGAGTTTCGTAGTAGTAGTAGAGGTAGTAGTAGTAGTAGTAGTAGTAGTAGTAATAGTAGTAGTTGTAGTAGAAGTTGGAGGAGGAGAAGGAGGAAGAGGAAGTGGAGAAGGAGGAGGAGGAGGAAGACGAGATGGTGAGTAGTAAAGATTCTTAACTGTTTTGTGTTTTATTCCTTTCCTCATAACATTTAAATGGAAGAGGACGACGAGAAGAACGGCACAAGGAGAGAAGCGGCGGAGGAAGAAGAGGAAAAAAAAAAGCAGATGAAGACAGAGCTCTCAAGGGAAAAAAAAAAAAGAAACACAAAGAGAGCCAGAAAACTGTCATCACACCAGACTGGCCGAAGTAAAAAGGAAAGAAAACGGAAGATGAATAAAGAAGAAAAGAAAATGGGGATGGCAACTCTTTCTACACGTCCAGATGATACTCTTTCTCTTCCTCCTCCTCCTCCTCCTCCTCCTCCTGCTCCTCCTATCCGTATGCTCTCACGTCTCAAATTGATGAAACATTCCAGTCACACAAAAGACAAAAGAAAGTTATTTACGGAAGGGGAAGAAGACTGACAAGTTGTGTTTTTCCTTGCATGGGGTGCGGAGAGAGAGAGAGAGAGAGAGAGAGAGAGAGAGAGAGAGAGAGAGAGAGAGATATTCCTCCATCCCTCCTCTCTCTCTCTCTCTCATTCATTTGAACAACTCGATTACACAAACAACACTAATGAATAGAATAATGTAAACACACATTGCCTATATTACCTTTGTTAGTATTTTGCCATAACTGTTGACACCATTGCTGAAATTACGTATTGTTTCGGTATAGATGAATATAAAGCAATTGTGATGTTATCGTATTTGTGATTTGAATAATGATAACAATAATAATAATAATAATAATAATAATAATAATAATAATAATAATAATAATAATAATAATAATAATAATAATAATAATAATAATAATAATAATAATAATAATAATGCTAAACTCACAAAACATTTAAAAATAACAAAATTCAGAAGAAAAAAATTATTCCAGAATATTTAAAAAAAAAAATTGCTGAAAAGTATCATAGTACCTGCAAAGCCTTACCTGGATTGCTTGTGTGGCAGGTAGCAGGTGGGGAGTGAGCAGGCAGGTGAGGGGGCTGGCAGGGCGCGGGAGTAGGAGGAGAAGGTGAAGCAGGAGCAGATGTCTGAGTCTTGATGCAGTGAAGGTAAGGCGTGAAGGCGGTCTGCAACAAGAGAGACAAATCTTAAAACCGGTATCATAAATATATAACCATTAAAACAAAGGATGAAATCAAACCAATAACTCGGATATGAAGGAAAAACATAGCAAATAACAGGGAAGAGGTAGAAAAGATCGATGGTAAAATTTCATAAGTTAGCGACAGCCTCAAAACAGTGAAGACCAATGGATAGTGATGGCGGTTCTTTGCTTAAAATCCGCAGCTCCCGAGCAATCAACGTATATGTGACAAATGATTTTTTCTTGCATCTATATATGAAGTGCAATCAATATTTAAGCTGGCAAGCAATAACAAGAAACAATTCAAATTGTACATCCGACCAGTGAAAAGATAGATTGAGCAGGTAGAAATCATCACCATACGAGCATTCGAAGAAAACTAAACGTTTATTTCGATATGTAAGCAGCAAGGGTGATCATAATACAGGTCATATATAAATTACAAACCTAACCTTTACAAAAAAGAGTTAATATGTAAAATTAGACACAGCTACAGATAAAAAGGAATTCTTATAGGGCTTCTTTTACATGGGATTGAGGTAGCACATTTGCAAAGATTGGCTGATCTAAAGAAATATATTTACAAATTTCCAAGTATTCAACAAGTACCTCACTAAGCAAAGCGTAGTCGGTGGTTTTTTCGCCGAATTTGCCGAACTTTCGACTGAAATGGGGATATCATTGTGGACACAGAGGAGGGCAAGTCCGTTCAGGCGCTCTTGGCCGACGGTACTCCTCAGATAGGTTTTCAGCCTTTTCAATGCTGAGAAAGACCTCTCGGCTTCCGCGTTGGAGACTGGAAGCTTCAACAGAATTTTCATGAGAATGGCGAGATTGGGGAACATGCTGGTGCTGGCGTGTACCTGGGCTTCTTTGATAGTTTGGAAGACCGGAACAGGTAATGCTCAGCGCTCCGCTTCCGCCTTCACGAGTGTCAGGGATTCGATGTCGAGCTCGTAGAGCTTCGCCGCTTGAAGCACAGCCGCAACATCCGTTTCGGGGCCTCTGAGGAGTTGCTTGAGCCGAAGTGCGACAGGCTCTGTGTCGTCGCTCTTCAACTCAGCGAAAACGTGATCCACGAACGGAATGTACACCGCCCGGCGGTAGTACTCCTCAGCATTCTCGCACGGAACATTTGTTCGCTGGGTCTGTCGTCCACAGAGTCGTGGCACAGGGATGGTGTCATGCGATGACCCCACCTCGACCAAAAGCTCTTCCGCTTTCATGAACACGTCGTGGAAATGATTCTCCGCATCTGCTCTGAACTTAGCAAAAATGGTCTCGATGCCACAAATCATGGCATAGGCTGACACCAGGTCGCCATCTTTTCTCTGAAGAGTTCAGCTCGGCTCGAGAGTATGCGCCAATATACACTCCACTACAATCAGTCCAACGAGAAAGCGGGGAACACGTATGGCGATGAGAAGGAGCCCAGCGGTGGCGTCAAGGTCTTCCTCGAGAAAAACAGCGATGACAGGCAGAAATTCAAGGAAAACCAGCACTGCGTCATGCCTCTCAATCCACCTGGTGGGGCACAGGGGAACAAGCTTTTCGCGCTTGGCTGAGTAAGCTTGACAACCACTGTGAAGCGGAGAGAGCGCATATTCAGTCAGTGTTTGAAGAGCGATCTTCACTTCCTTGACGTCACACGCCTTCGTGGCTTGGCCAGGGTGTACTTCTTCATGAGTACTGCGGCACACCCTTTGAATTTTCCCATCATGGCACTTGTTCCATCGAAACCCAAATCCCCTGCATTTGGCCATGTCCAATCCGAGGTCTTCAATGGTGCGCAAAAGGAGCCAGGCTAAACCTTTAACGGTGAGGTCTTGGGCGTGCACAAAGGCAAGGAAGTCTTCCCTTATTTCCTCTTCGAAGTGCCGAATGATGATAGTGGCTTGCACTAAAATTCACTTTCTGCTTGCATGTGAGGAATGAGGTCACAAAGATTTTTTCCTAGGCCTTTAAATCTTGCTTTATAATATTCAATATACGATTCCGTAACTGTTTGAGTGGTAGGGGGTTCACCAGAAAAGGCAGGCACCCCCTCCCGCAAGGCCAGTCCGGGGAGTGTGTATCGCTGCTGGATCCTACTCACTGCGCCATGTAGGGTTTGATGGCAAAGGCGTGCTTGCTCTTGACAGCTTTAGTGAGTGTCCTCTCAGTAAAGCGTGGTGGTGGGAACTGCCCGCCGACTCCCACCCGATGAGAGTTGCCAGCTAGGCCAACAACCCACACAGTTGTGCCCTGGCCCTGCAGGAGTGAAAAATTACATCAGACACCGAAAAAAAATAAGACTTGCCTGAGCATCCTGTCCACCTCCGCATAGTAAAGCCCAAGGAACCTATCGAGGAGAAATTTTTTAAAGTTTGGAGGACAGCGTCCAGAGCTATCTAGCGGCGGCCGGCTTCGCTTCCCACCTCTCTAGCTTTTTAGGGGTATCTTAAATATATTATATGTTTTCTCAATTCATGGGTATTTCAAATATTTTAGTTATCCAAATATATTTTCGGGGGGGCCCGGGGCATCTGGCTCCCCATCCCCGTATCCGCGCCTGCATATGCCTACAGCCGACGACACATTCCGTATTATAGTTGCAGCACATTCTAAGCGAGTCAGTTCTGTAACCACTATCCGCATACACTCGAGATTTTCTGGGAGGGCGGAGATTTTTTCGGGGGGCCCGGGCCCCCTGGGCCTCCCCCCTGTATCCGCCCCTGTGTCATAAATATATAGACAGAGGAAGAAATATGAAGAAAACTCTGATATGAAAGAAAAATTAGCGAGAAGCGGGTAAGAGGTAGAAAGGATTGTACAAAAAAAAATTATAAAACAAATCACATCAATATATAAGAATGAAACAGAGGTGGAAATATGAACAAAACTGCGAAATGAAAGAGGAAATGATATGAAAGAAGAAAAAAAAAGTAAGAGGTATAAAGGCTCTGCAAAAAAGAAATCAAAACATGTACCACTAATAAATAAGCATCAGAGAAGCAAATATGAACAAAAAACTCTGAAATGACGAAAAAGAAAACGAGAAACTGGAAAGACAGGTATGATGAACGCTTTCACTGGACAGGTGCGGAAAGGTGGGTGTGTTGAGGATTGATTACCTGTGTCTGTTTTGCGTGATTTAATTAAGGTAACAGGTGATTCATGACCGTGTTAAGTGAGTGACGTGTTGTGTTAGCGTCCTTTTGACATATTTCGCTTCGTTCTGAAAAATGAAGTGATGTATGGCGTTCATTTAAGACGTGTGTGTGTGTGTGTGTGTGTGTGTGTGTGTGTGTGTGTGTGTGTGTGTGTGTGTGTGTGTGTGTTTTACCTTTATATTTAATCACCTTTTGTTTCCTGTTTATAATTTCCTCTATATTGAGTGTTTGTTTTTCTGTGCATGACTTAAAGTTTGTGGTTTGCCTTCCTGTTGATATGTTTTCTCAATCTCTTTCTCTCTGCATTTCTATATGTTTGTTTGTTTGTGTGTTTCTCAATTTCCATTTCTTTGACTCTGTGCCTCTTTCCTTTTGCCTATGCTGCTTCTGGTTCTTCGTTTCAACTATCTCTCTCTCTCCCTCACCCTCTCCTTCTCCTTCTCCCTCTCTCGCGTCCTCCCAATACCGCCCCGTCGCCTATCACACTTCTGCTGACACAAAGCCACAATGGAACAAGATACAGTTTAATGGTGAAACGAGGAGGATACTTTGAACCACCCCGTCTTTTATAGAGCGAGAGGCTTTCCAGGGTTCGAATCCACCTCCTCCCCCACCCCCTTCCATCAGTTCCTTCCCCCTTCCCCCCAACGCTCGTACCTCTCTCTCTCTCTCCCTCTTTCTCTCTCTCTCCCTCCCCACCAAACACTATTGCCAGAACGAAGAAACGAAGCTTTTTCCACTTGGCTACATATGCTATTAGAACCCCGACCCTTTCGTCTCTCTCTCTCTCTCTCTCTCTCTCTCTCTCTCTCTCTCTCTCTCTCTCTCTCTCTCTCTCTCTCTCTCTCTCTCTCTCTCTCTCTCTCTCTCTCTCTCTCTCTCTCTCTCTCTCTCTCTCTCTCTCTCTCTCTCTCTCTCTCTCTCTCGTGAATTTACATTTTTTTCGTATTTTTTTTTCCTCTTTTTCAAATGTGTGTGTTTTTTTTAATCTCTCCAGCAAAACAGTTTTCTTGTTATTTTTCTTCTTCGTTTTTCTTTTTTTTCGGTATCGCCTCGTCTATTTTTATTCAGTGTTTCTTTGCCTCGTTTTTTTATCTCTCCTTGCTCTTGCTCTCCGCCTCACTACTCTCATTTTTTTTCACCTCATTTCTCGTCTGAGTTTCTCTTTTTCAACTCTCTCCTCCTCCTCCTCCACCATCTCTCTTTTTTCCTCTCCTTGAGCCCTTTTTCTTTTCCTGTTCCAATCTTCTTCTCCGTCTATCAATATTCTGTCTGTCCACTCAATTCGATGCGCCCATGTCTTCTTCTTCTCTTTATTTTTTTCCTGTTCTTATCTTCCAATTTTTACATTTTCTTATTGCCTTTTCCTTTTTTCTAGTATTTTTTGCGTCCTTTCACTCATTTCCAGTTCCTCTCTTTCCCTTCCATTTTGCTTCTTTTTTTCCCTACATCTATTTTTTTCTTTCTTTCTCTTTCTCTTCCACATCCTTCGTTTCCCATAATTTCTATTTTTTCCTGTTTTTCGCATTTCTCTGTCTCCCCGTCGTTTCCATCGCTTTCGTTCCCTTCCTAGTCATATTTTTCCCCCTTTTTTCACTTTCCTTATGTTACTTCCTCCTTCTCAGTTCCTTACTCTCCTCCTGCTCTTCTGCTATTTCCCTCCCTGCTTGTTTTTTTCCTTTTTCCCCCTCCCCTTTCCTTCTCCTCCTTCTCCTTTTCGTTCTCCTCCTCCTCCTCCTAGTTTTTCCCTCTCCGTGTATCGCCCAAGAGCTGACCTTTTTTATACTTTCTCCATCGTCCAGAATGGCTTACTTTCCCCACTGAGGTTTATTTAGAGGCTATATACTGCCTGGACATGATGCCGAGGAGGAGGAGCAGAAGGAATAAGAGGAGGAGGAGGAAGAGAAGGAGGAGGAGGAGGAGGAGGAGGAGGAGGAAAAAGTGCAGGCGGATGAGATGGGGAAGGGTATACGAGGCACGTGAAGAAGTAGCTTGAAGAGGAGGAGAGTGAAGGAGAGAGGAGGAGAGAGTGAAGAAGATGGGAGGAGGGAAAGAGTAGAGAAGAGGAGAGGAGACAAAGAGAAAAGAAACAAGGAGAGAGTGAAGAAGATGGGAGGAGGGAAAGAGTAGAGAAGAGGAGAGGAGACAAAGAGAAAAGAAACAAGGAGAGAGTGAAGAAGATGTAAGGAAGAGGAGTGGAGAGGAGAGATGAGAAGAGGAGAGGAGCGGAGAGAAGAGAGAGATTATGAGAGAGGGGAAGGAAAAGAAGGTAAAAATTTGATGTTTTTTTGACGCGTGATGCACACACACACACACACACTCTCTCTCTCTCTCTCTCTCTCTCTCTCTCTCTCTCTCTCTCTCTCTCTCTCTCTCTCTCTCTCTCTCTCTCTCTCTCTCTCTCTCTCTCTCTCTCTCTCTCTCTCTCTCTCTCTCTCTCTCTCTCTCTCTCTCTGTTTATCTATCTATCTATCTATCTATCTATCTAACCTTCTTGATTGATAGATAGAGAGAAAGTGGGTGATATAACACAACGAAGAAACGCCTCACTTTTTACCTGCAACCTCTCTGTTCTTCCTATTCCTCCTTGTTAAAAACCGCTCATTGCTCCTTCTTGTCCAATTCTCTGTCAACTGCATCGCGTCACGGAGTCCACTAAAAATAATTATACATATTTCGCTGTATCAGTACTAAAATAAACACTGTACTAAAATATACCTATGAATAACAAGCTACATTAATTTATGAGAGTATTACCGTTATATCACCGTCCTTTTAGCAATAATAAAATGATCGCTGCTTTCATTAATCCGCCAACGTCGCATTTGAAGCCGTACAACAAAGTGCATTAAATTCATAAGCCTTCCCAATTCACATTATCACTACAAGCGAAAACATTAATTACACTCACCAATATAACAGCGTGGTACACAGGACGGTTTATCAATAAAACAAAGGTGTATTACATTTATAAGCGTTTTAGATACGTAAGGAATTTATTTTTTAAAGTCTTATCTCAATGCTATTATACTTATGCTGGCTTAACTCCTTTTCCTCCTACTCTCCTTTCCTCTCCTGTCCTCTCCTCCCCTCTCTTCATCTCTTCTCTCCTCTTCGTGTGTGTGTAGGTGTGTGTGTGTGGGGGGGGGGGGGGGGGGGGTAAGTGTTTGTGTGTGTTTTTCCTAGGCGTGTGGTCGAGCTAATCCATGTGCTCCCGGAAGAATGAAGAAGTGATGAGAGTTGGGGATCGAGTCAACGTGATCAGCCGACTCGTATCATCATTAGTACCCTGAGAGCCGCGCCCCCATCCCTATAAGCAGCTTCCCTCCGATCCCCCCTGATGGCACGCCTCTCGCGGCCACGTGACTCAGAAGCGAAGAGTCCCCAGTGGCAATAGGCAAACCCCGATGCTCTGTTAAGGTTATCTGACTATTTCGCGAAGGTTCTGCTATGGCGGGATTCAAGCATATTTCTTGTTTTCTTTTTTACTGTATAGGGCATCCAAAGGCATAACAAAAGTGTCCGAACCTACTTAACATCAAGGGAGACAAAGGAAAAAGTCGAAGAGCATGAGCTGTTTTTATGGGGGGGTTTCCTGAAGAGGCAATAAAAACGAGGCTCAAATGGTGTTCTTTGATGATAACTGATTGTCCTGAGTTTGGTTCGTGAAAGATGAACCGTAGAAGTGATCACTTGCATATATCGTTATACAAACCCACAGAATCGCAGTCTGCCTAACGAATTTATATTCTGTAAAAATATATAGCATGCTGTCACGGCTTCGGCCTTATTTTTAAACCTCAAGGTATACGAGAAAAGGTGGAAAGGCTAAAGTGTAAAGTAAATGATGGAGCCGTTGTGCTTTCAAAGTTGTAAAAAATATTTCCGCATTCTTTGATGTGGTGAGAACAGTCTGCGCTCACATTAAAATAAAAAAAATAGGTAAGATACGCTATCCTTAGAGGGGAGGCAACATTTTTTTTCTGTTATGCAGGGAATATCTCGCATGCAATCATGGAAATCATGTAAGTATTATTATGTAGGGAATATTTTCTCTCACTGGCAGCAACTGCACGATGCAGCAATTTTATTTTATTATTTATATCTTCGCTTGTGACTACTGAACGATTTTTTTAATAAAATGTCATGAATTATTCGTAGGAAAAAAATACTAATATACATGAAGGTAAAGATTACGTATTTATATTTCCTAATGCATAAAATCACTCCTGAAACACCGCGAAGTATTGTGACATAGTCAAGAAGATTTCGGAATTTACAGATATTGAAAAAAAAAACATATATATACCTGTGAATGAAAACACCCGTAAATGAGCACTCTGCATATTTTCTATCATCTACTTACGAAGAAAGGTTTTTGGTTGTATTTTGCTGTCAGTCAGGTGAATGCATTTATAAACAAGAGAAATTTATTGTTTGCTAGAAATGAGAGATTTTTTTATAAATTATCAACAAATAACAGCTTCTGATGAAAAACTGTCGCTGCAAGTTACGAACCCTGGCCTGCAGGTTCCCTAAACGTGAGGCACCCGCGTCGGAAGTTTGTTAAGTAAACCCAACACGACACCTGACAATCCGACCCAGGACGGCGGCCCGCAGGCTGCTCAGGGAGGGGAGTTAAAAACGTACCCAGCACCCCGGCGCCGCCCTTCATTAGGACGTTCTAAATCATCAAAACATCCTGTATTTCTCTTAAGCTTTTCGTATCATTTTTGCATAGGTATCTCTGTTCTACTGTCCTGCTCTTTTCTACTCATTGTTTCCTCTCCTTGCTTATTTAGCTATTGAATGAAGAACTGAACTCAGAAAAAAAGGAATCGCATTTTTTTCAGTTCGTACAGTAATATATATTTCAAGTTAAAATTAAAACACCAACAAAGAAGAGAAGGGAAAAAGGATAGAGTTACAAAGCCGGTGCCAAGTAGGAATCACGGAGGGAAAAAATAAGTACCTGTAATTCCAGCAAGTATCTTATATGAAGACTTGCTTCCTTGGGACTTGGAAAAAAAACCCATCAGGTTATTGAAAAAAGAAAACAAGAAAAACAGAGCGCACGTGCGGCTGTCATCCTACACCATAAAGAAAATAACCTACTATACATACTGTTTCCTACGATATTGCATTTCATTATACACTAAAAGACGAAACCATCTTATAAAACTATCCGTGGAAATAGACAGTTGTGAATATAGCATAAAGAAATAAGGCAAAGTGTAAGGCATATTTATGAGCAACAAAAAGGTAAAAACATTCAGAGGCTGTTTTTTCATGGCATTGTAATTTACTGAGGATTAAATGGAGCAAATAAGGTATCGGAAGCCTCTATAGACGGGCTGACAGGTATGAACGAGGAAAAGCTAGAACCATATTAAGGCTTCAAGGCAGAAATATTACACCTAATGGAGATAGTGGTTTATGATATTTCACGTGGACAGTTATTTTCTCTCTCTCTCTCTCTCTCTCTCTCTCTCTCTCTCTCTCTCTCTCTCTCTCTCTCTCTCTCTCTCTCTCTCTCTCTCTCTCTCTCTCTCTCTCTCTCTCTCTCTCTCTCTCTCTCTCTCTCTCTACCTATCTATCTACCAGTCTATCTGTTTTATAGTTTCGATACTTCATCCTAGTCTTTCTGTTTTCCTACGCGATTATTTGGCTTCAGGGAAAATTGAGTCTCTCTCTCTCTCTCTCTCTCTCTCTCTCTCTCTCTCTCTCTCTCTCTCTCTCTCTCTCTCTCTCTCTCTCTCTCTCTCTCTCTCTCTCTCTCTCTCTCTCTCTCTCTCTCTCTCTCTCTCTCTCTCTCTCTCTCTCTCTCTCTCTCTCTTCCCATATCCCATCAATCTGCTCTGCCCTTCCCAAGTCGTGGCTCCCAATCTCTTGCCGTAGATAGAAGTGTATAGAAAAATATCGGTGACCTATTTCCTTTTTTTTCTCTCCTTTTGTTCGTTGCTCCCCGAAACAGAACCACTCCACATGCTCCCTTCCCTCCTTCTTCTATTCTCCCTACCTTCCTTCCTTCCTTTTTTTTTCCTTCTTATCCCTGTCTCTTTTTTTTCTTGGACCAATGGACGCATCTCTTTTCCTATTCAGTCTAGACAGCGTATTTTCTTCCTTTCCTTCTCTTTTTCTTCTTTTCCTTCTCCTCCTCCACTCCTCGCCCTTTCATGTCAATTCTTCGTAATATTTTTGTCTTCCTTTCTTTACTAGTATGGACCAGTGTTTTTCTCTTCCGTCTTTTTCATAACACCTTAAATAACATCACCTTCCTTCTCTTTTTCCTCCTCCTCTTTCTCCATTCCATCTCTCATCCTTTTATATCAGCTATTCTTCCCTTTCCTTCCCTTTATCTGTTATCTGTTTCCTTCCCGTCACAGTTTTATTCCAACTGAAAGTTCCCTATCCCTTCCACTCCCTTCTTTTTCTTCGCTATACCCACTCCCTTCACTCTATTTCACCCTTTTACCTTCCCACTTCATCTTATGCCTCCCCTTCCCTCACAGACATCCATTCCCTTCACTCTCCACAGCCTCCTTACAAGATACTCCCCTATTTCTCTCACCTCCCTTCTCTTCCTCATCACTCTTTCTTCCCCTATGGCCTTCATCTCCCTTCCCCTTTTTCTTCCTTAGCACTCATTCTCCTCACTTTTATCTCTCCCCTCTTCTCTCCTCATCGCCCTTTCCTCCCCTATAGCCTTTATCTCCCGTCCTCCTCTTCTTCCTTGGCACTCATTCTCCTGCCTTCTATCTCTCTCCCGTTTCCCTCTTCATCGCCTTTTCCTCCCCTATAGCATTTACCTCCCTTCCCCTTATCTTCCTCGGCACCCATTCTCCTCACCTCTTGCGCCACACTTCTCCCGCTGCGCCTCTTCCCCTTATGTGTCCTTCCACTTCCTCCCCACGGCCCTATTCCCTCCCAACGAGCCCTATTCCCTCCCCTTGTATCCCCATCTTCCGGTCAGATGGTCACAGATGGCATCGTGTCCCTCGTCCCTCGACCAAAGAGAAATATTCACCCATAAAGAAGAGGCGGACGTGGTGTGTATGGGAGGGGGGAGTGGGAGGGTATTGTGTGTGTGTGTGTGTGTGTGTGTGTGTGTGTGTGTGTGTGTGTGTGTGTGTGTTCTTTCACTTCCGCTTCCTCTTCCTCTTCCTACTCTTCTCCTTCCACTTCCACTTCCTCTTCCTTCTCTTCCTCCCCTTCGCCCCCCTCCCCCTCCTCCCCCTCCCTCTCTTCCCGGTACTGTTCCGGCGGTGTTTGTTCAAGTCTGTGTGATTTTCAGCATGTCTGCGTGTCGGTGAGTCGCACTGCTTGAGCCATTAGGTACGTCTATTTGCCTCCATTCCTGTCTGCTTGTTGCTGTAAATGTTTGTGCCAATCGGCTTGTTTCTGTACTTTTCTCTTTTTTTTCGTGGTCTGATCATATCTATATTTAAGTTTGTGTTTAGCTGTTTCCTTTCTGAAAAAATAGTTATAACAGCATCTGCTAAAGGAATGATAAATAAAGCACAACAAAAAAGAATAACAAAAGTCCTACGGGGCCAAAAGGATCAGATATATAAAGTAATGAAAAGTATTGGAATTTCAGGTGAAGAGAATAATAATATGAGAATGTGAATAATAACGTTTACATTGATATTATAAACGAAACAACATACTTCCCATGACAATTTTCAGATTTTAAACGAAAATAAATAAAAATAATAACTTGTCTCTAATCAATAAATACGGCAATAACAAACAAAATATAAAATAAAAGTAAAAAGAAAAATCTGAAAGAAACCAAACCTGAAATAAATATAAGAAAAACCGTTGCAGTGAGCGAAGAGAAAATAAGGTGTTGACAGTGAAAGTGGAGGAAACACGCCGAAGAAAGAGGCCGAGGTATTATCAAAAAGTGAGGCTAAGTACGACAGGGCCCCAAAGTCTTTTTATGCAAAGGTGAAACAATTGTGTCAGCAAAAAACACTCCTAATTGGGGCGCCCGGGGCTAGGGGGTCATTGTATTAATAGTGCAAAAGAGGAAAAAGGAGATTGTTCAGTTCTTAGGGGAAAAAACGCTAATTAGGAATGTGCTGTAGGGAGGGAAAAAGCGGAGAGAGGGGAAGAAATGTTTACGGCGGCGCGGAGGAGTTGTGAGGCGGAAGGGAATGAGGAAAAAGTGGGATATTGAGGAAAAAGAAAAAAAAGAAGAAAAAAATGGAAGAAAGAAAAAATGGATCAAGGGGAAGGAATGGAAGAAATATTACAGCTGTGTCTATGAATCATACGAAAGAAAATAGAGGAACAACAAAGAAAAGAAAAAAACATAAAATAGAAGGAAAGGCGAAAGTAAAGTAGAAAGGCGGAATGCCATGAGAAAAAAAATTGGAATGCCGAGGAAAAAAGGAAAAACAATAACAGAAAAATCGGAAAAAAGAAAGAAAAAACGTGGAGAAGGGGAAAAAATGAAAGAAATATTTACGGTTGAGTATATGAATAACATGAAGAAAAATGGAGGTAATAGAGAGAGAAAAAAACACTCAAATTCAAAGGAGAAAAGTGAGAAAGAGAAACAAGTAGAAGAGTTTTTATTTTCTTGAGGAAGCACAAAGATAAAGAAAAACATGAAGATAAAAGAAGGAAAGTAAAAGAGAGATACAAGAAGAAGAGTGTTTATGGTTGTCTATACGAATTGTGACACAGAATTGGACGAAAAAAATGCAGTTCAGGGAAAAAGATAAACTGGAGAGAACAAAACGGAGAAAAGAAGAGAAAGGAAAAGGAGGAAAGAAACTGAAGAAATGTTTACGTTACTGCAGGAGACTTGTGAGCTGAAAGGGAATGAGGAAAACTGCAGATATGAAGAAAAACAGAGAGAAGAAAAATGAAAGAAAGGCGAAAACAAGCAGGGAAAGCTGAAGCAAAAAAATAAATGTTGAAGAGTACGTAGGGACTTTATAATACTATAGGAAAAGAGGAAAAAGAGAAGATTTGATGGAAAAGAGAAAAATGAAAGAAAAACTGAAGGAAAAGAGGAAAAAATGGAGAAAAGAGGAAAAAGGTGGAAACGTTTGCGAGTGCGTATGGAATTTGTCATACGAAAGTGAAAAAGAAAAAGAAATACATCTGAAGAAAAAGAGGAAAAATGGACAAGGGGGAAAATTGAAGAAAAAATATGAAAAAAAGTTGAGAAAGAGCGAAAAGTAAAAGAAATGTTTGAGTCTCTGTAGAAGAATTGTGAGACAGAATCAAAGGAAGGCGAAAGGATGTTGATCAAAGAAGAGAGAGAGAGAAAAGAAATGTCAGAACGATTATATTTTTTTAGGGGAAAGGTGGAGGGGACGGGAAGGGCTGGGAGCTCTTTCTCGTCTACTTTTTATACCTCTTATCCCTTCCTTATTTTTCTCTCTCTTCCTCTTCCATACGTGATTAATATTTTCTTTCCCATCCCTTCACGACAATCATATATATTGCCTGCTGTCTACTTTTGTTCCTTTGTATACATTCTTCCTCCTCTGTTACTTAGTTATTTAGTTAGTTAGTTAATGTATTTGGTTAAACAATTTTCTTTTAGTTTTTTTAGATAATTCATTTCTTAGTTCGGTTGATAGCTAGTAATTAGTTAGTAAGTTAGATATTTTTTGATAGTCTGAAGCTTCTTTGTCAATTTGTTAGTTAGTAAAGTTGTTAGATAGTTTGTTAATTACTTTTTTTGGTTAGACAATTAGTGTTAATTTGTTCATTTGTTGGTTAGTGGGTTAGTGACCTTGTTTGATTGTTAGTTAGCTTATTTGTTTGTATGTTGGTTGGTTTTGTTTATTTGTTTCTGTGTCTATATTTTTCTCTTCCTTTCCATCTCTCCTTCCTTCCTCCCTTCCATCCTTCTAATCTTTCTTCCTTTAGTCATTCATATTTTTAGAAAGGTGATTTTATTTTTCCAACTTTTAACTAACTTTCCAATTATTATGCTTTTCTTATTCAATTTCTCGTTTTTCCATATTCCTCTTATTCATTCATTCAACATTTAAATCATGCCGCGTTTTACAACCACACCAGTTTTATTCATTCCCTTTCTTTTTCACTAGTCTTACTTCGTACTCGTATATGCCCCTGCCTTCGCTCGCTGTTTATGCCCCTCGTTACCTCCATTGCCTCACCTCTGTCCTTTTCTTGCTCAGGTCTCTCCGTTCCTTTCAGCCTTCCCTTCCCTTGAGCTTCTTACCTCCTAAGTCTGTTTTTGTATTCATTTTTCAATCTGATTTCCCTTCCTTTTCACTTTCCTCAAATAAAGTCTCTGGCCACTTCAGTATCTCTATTCATTTATAGTTACTTTTTTTCATCCCTTTCATTCTTTCCCCTCCTCTACATTTATATTTTTTTTAATTTTATTAAATTCAACTTCTATTTTGTGATTGTTTTCCTTTTCTTCCATGGTTTTTTTTATCCTTCTTAACTCATCTTGTTATATTTCCCCTTCAGTTCTGATTTCCTGTTTCTTTTTTTTACATTTATCTTGCTTACTTTCCTACCACGCCTTCGTTATTCCCATTTTAGTGCATTATTATTTGTATCGATTTATTTCCCATGATTCCCTTTCTAGTACAATATTTGTTGTCATATTTTCCCTTCCCTCCATTCTTTCCCATAACACAGACTCCCCTTTCGACTTTTTCTCTTCCTTTCATACTTCCCTCTCCGACACATTTCTCTTGCTACCTTTTTCCCTTCCCTTCCCATCATCTCTGTATTCTCCATTCCTCCCTCCCTCCCTCCCTTCACGGCAGTTGCCCCGTTCATTTTCCTCCTTATGGCCCTCCTAATAATTCACCTTTTCTCTCCTCCCTCTCCCATACCCTTCCCTTCCCTTCCTTCCTCTTCCCTTTCACTCCCTTTGTACAGTGAGCCCCAAAAATGAGATGGCGTTATATTTCTGACATGGCTTTCCTCTTCCTTAATAGAAAACGGGATGAACAATACAGTAGCTCCAGGCACACAATAAAGGGAAAACTACATGGCCCAATTGGGAGACTAAAAAGAGATTCTGATATGACAATTGCAGACAAGAAAAACAGGCAGCAAAGAGGAAATACATACACACCCATAGAAGAAAACATGCACTTGAGGGATTGACAGATACATCACATCAATAAGAGAACAAAGCCAGTGACCCCAAAAAGGCGAAGAAAATGAAGTGAAATTGAACCGTCGCCAAAGGGAAAAAAAGTATCACAGAAATTGTATAAATAAATCCAAGCGGAAAAGTGAAAAATTGTCCTCAGACTCTTACCAAAGCAGGAGACTCATTTATCAGCCGCGAGAGAGAGAGAGAGAGAGAGAGAGAGAGAGAGAGAGACAAACCAGAACAGAAAAGAAACAAAATAACAAACAAACAAAACAGACAAAAACAGAGGACACGAACACAAACAAACGGAAAGAGATAAACATGGAAAGATAAACAAACAGGAAAATGTTGGCATACCCAGACCCTCCCCACCCCTCTCTCTCTCTCTCTCTCTCTCTCTCTCTCTCTCTCTCTCTCTCTCTCTCTCTCTCTCTCTCTCTCTCTCTCTCTTTTAGACATAGATACAAAAATAAAATGAACAGACCCAAAGGTGCACTGTCGTGTGCTGCCTATTCAAAGAGCAGAATAAAATCTATATAAAAAACACATATATATATATATATATATATATATATATATATATATATATATATATATATATATATATATATATATATATATATATATATATATATATATATATATATATATATATATATATATATATATATATATATATATATATATATATATATATATATATATATATATATATATATATATATATATATATATATATATATATATATATATATATATATATATATATAACTGCTCTCAAGTGTCACTGCTCCACCACGAGTGTCAGTGGGTGGGGAGTGAGCCTCAGTGGTGGGCCGAGTTTTATTTTCTGGGTGTTCATCTCCCGGATGCTTGGGACGCTGGCCGTGAACATGTTCCACATTCGGGAGACTCTTCCCGCAAAGGTGCGTTGGTGCTGGCTGGTACGGGAACGCGGCACCTCCACTGCGTCACCACGGGATAGCACCGTTTTCGTGTCCCACGTGGTGACTCTCGAAGGTTGGCGTAGGCCCGCCAGGTGTGGCACACCTTGCACTTGTGCCTTATGAAACACCACAAGAGCAGCTACATCCCTGTGGTGCTCCAGGGAGTCGACGGATCTGAGAGTCTCCGGCCCGGTTGGGGGTCTGCAGCATCCACCAGTCGCAGTGCCCGTCTCTGGATGGCGTCGAGTCTCCCGCTGTGCAAGGCAGCACACGGCATCCAAGAGAGGGCAACATACTCTAAGTAAGGCCGTATCTGGGCCTTGTACAGCAACAGCCTCCCTTTTCTGTCGAGGAAGCTGGCCACCCTTCGCAGGCAGGAGACTCTGTGGGGGGCCCTTTGGGCAATGTGTTTAGTGTGGCTGTCAAACCGTAGCCCTCGATCCATTTCCACTCCCAGAATCTTGACGGATTCCTGGAGTGGGAGGAGGATTCCACCAAAGCTTAGCTTCCCCTCCACTGCTGGTCCGGCAATGAGGGATCGAGAGACCACCATTGCCTAGGTCTTTTCTGGGGCAAAGGTCACCTGCCAGCGGGCATCCCACTCCTGTAGCACCTTCAGCTGCTAATTGATCTCGTCAGCAGCTCGCCCACTGTCTTGTCGGAGGTAGGTGCAGGAGAGAGTGCAATCATCAGCGTAAGATGAGACTGCTGACAGCTGTCGGAGAAGGTCGTCCACGTATATGTTTCACAGAACTGGCCCCAGCACTGAGCCCTGTGGCACTGATGCCTCCACTGGCAAGGACTCGGACGCCTGCCCGTTGACGACAATCTGGAGGGTCCTTCCCTGAAGGTAGTCTCTCAGAAGTTAAAGGAGGTTGCCTTGGATGCCCTTAGCACGGTGTTTCTCAAGAACTCCGTACCACGCCCTGTCAAAGGCTACCACGACAGTGTCCAGGCCGTCATCAATGGCGTCCTGCCAGCTCTTGGTGAGGAGCATCAGCAGATCGGAGGTGGACCGGCCAGGTCTGAACCCATACTGCTGGTCCGTGAGGAGGTAGTTGTCCTTGAGGTGGCGACAGACTACGTCTGCCACGACTCTCTCGAACACTTTCCCCACTACAAACAGCAGGGAGATGGGCCGGTAGTTTCTGGGGTCAGACCTGGAGCTCCTCTTGTGGACGGGAACTACCCGAGCCTCTTTCCACGCAGATGGCCAGGTGTTTTCCCAGAGGCAGGCAGAGAAGACAGTGGTGAGAGGAGCAGCCAGCTCGAGGGCGCACTGCTTCAGCAGGTGCGGACTGAGGTCATTGGGACCGGTCGCCTTCTGAGTATCTAGCCCTCGCAACAGGCGCTCAATTAGCACCTGTGTCACCTCCACCTTTGTGACAGTATCCTCACACTGATGTTCCAGATGTGGCGGTGCCTGTCCGGGGTTATCCACCTTCATCTTCCCTGCGAAGAGACTGACCAGCAGGTGAGCTTTCTCCTTGCTGCTGGTGGCCACCGTTCCGTCTAGCCTTGTGAGAGGAGGGATCGTGTACTGGCGGCTAATTCCCTGCCTTTCCTTGAAAAGGGACATCCAAGCCTTGTTCCCTACTCCTGCTCCACACAGCTTGCGCTTCTCTCTCTCTCTCTCTCTCTCTCTCTCTCTCTCTCTCTCTCTCTCTCTCTCTCTCTCTCTCTCTCTCTCTCTCTCTCTCTCTCCACACACACACACACACACACACACACACACACACACACACACACACACACACACACACACACACCGTTCCGGTAGCTAAATCGGCTAGAGCGCCGCGCTGCAAGGCTTAACGGCCAAACAGGCGGCGGTTCGAGCCCCGCTCAGGCCGGATTCTTTCCGCTGACTAGGAGTCGTTACTGTCCCCCCTTGAGCAAGGGGGATGGGGTGTGTGGTGTGTGAGGTCCTGACAGTACCCAGAGATCGACAATAATGAGCATGCACTAGCTCGTGTCGGGAGGGTACCTGCTGGCGAAAGCGTGTCCAACTCGTGATCAGGCCGTGGTGAATTACACACACACACACACACACACACACACACACACACACACACACACACACAAAGAACCCACAGACATCCTTCCTCAGAGTTGAAATTACATCGTCATTTTTCCCTTGCATGCTAACAAGGGATGGAACACGATGCAAGTTTGCTGACACACGAGATTATTGGGAATTAACATACGACTACGTTGAGGAGGAGGAGGAGGAGGAGGAGGAGGAGGAGGAGGAGGAGGAGGAGGAAAAGGAGGAGGGCGAGGACGTGGAGGGGGAAACAGATAAATATGGAATTATGGAAACGCAGCTAGCAAACACTCTGTGTAACAAATCTACCGCTCTAGTTATTCAATCAGTTCGTGGGTCACTTAAATAGCTTGCTGAGCTGATAATAACACTTGCGGTACGTATGTACGGAAACGTTCACGAATCGAAAAATTGTTTCGATCAATGCGATAATAAATTGAGTTGCCAGTCTTCCCATTAAGTAATTTTACAGGAAGATTAGTCCATTGGAGGATACATTTGTTTGAAAAGAAATTTCATCTTGATATCTGTACTATATTGCTGCGACTGAATCAGTAGACCGATATTTCTAGTTATTGGAACAGTTTTATGCTAAAAAAAATTTAGAGGGATCGACGTTACTGAACTTATTTGAGTGACTGAAGGCCTGAATCAAACACCCCCTAGTCGCCTATCATTGAAGGAAAAGGTTTCGTCACTTCAGCCGTATTTAATACACCTGTTCCCTCAACGACGGCAGAGCGTCACTCCCTTCAGTAAAACCACGTCTGCTTTATAAAGGTGACCAGACCTGTACTACATATTGAAGATGAGGTCTATTAGTATATGTTTGTTGCTTAGGGCTGATCATTGAGCTCTGAAAGTACTGATGGATCCTGATGGTCGGTCCAAGGCTTCTTCCCGGTGGGTCCTGATGGTCGGCCAAGCCCGTTCTGGCGCAGGCGAGTATTTATAGTGGCGCCATCTTGCATTGGCTCATGCTGCCCTCCCGGAGCTCATCTTTAATCCTAGAATCTAGAGTCCGGGTTGATAGGTGGCCTTCTGGACAGCATGTGGGCAGTTTTAAGCCACTCGGCGGCGGCTGAAAAATCCCAGCTTGGTGGCACCGGGCGGGGATTGAACTCGAGTCCTTCTGAACGCGGGGCCGTCTTGCTATCTGTTCAGCCACCGTGTGTGTGTGTGTGTGTGTGTGTGTGTGTGTGTGTGTGTGTGTGTGTGTGTGTGTGTGTGTGTGTGTGTGTGTGTCTACGCGTGCGCTGGTGACAAAGTGGAAAAAAAACAAAAAATACAGAGAGAGAGAGAGAGAGAGAGAGAGAGAGAGAGAGAGAGGAGAGAGAGAGAGAGAGAGAGAGCGAGAGAGAGAGAATGGAAAAAAGGGATACAGAGAGAGACGCAGAGAGAGACAGGAAACCAGACAGGCAGAAAGAAAGAATGATGGGCGAACCACGAGAGGGGTGAAGGAGGTGGAAAGGCAGAGAACAAGAGAGTCAAGTGTTCGTGGAAATGAGTGAGAGAGAGAAAAAAGAAGAGAGAGAGAGAGGGAGGGAGCGCGAGAAAGTGAGGGAAAACACAATGGCAACAAATACGAGAGAAAAATGTATTCAGAAAGACTTATTTTTACAAGTTACCTGAAAATAAAATAAAAACTATATAAAAAGTAGATGGAGGAAGTGAGAGATATGAATACTGTAAATCGGATCAGTAATAGCAATATATTGTCCATTAATACAGGAATGATGAAAAAAATGTATATACGAACTTGTTTGAAAAAAAAAATGTAGATTGACAAATGATTTAATTAATGCAATGTGAATAGGTAAATATGAAGACAATAGAGTAAATATAAATGTAAATACACAGACACACACACACACACACACACACACACACACACACACACATACACACACACACACACTTTCACTAACACTAACACAAACATAATACCGAAATCTTTAGTACTTTCAGAGCCCAATGATGAACGCTAAACAACAAACAAACGCTAATAGAAAGACAGACAACCATTAATATCAGAATAAAAATACCCGAACATCATTCTTCAATAATAAAAAAAAAGTCTAAAGCAGAGAGTGCATCGGGAAGCCTTCCATTAAAATCTATAAATTGTGTGAACCCAATACGAAAGCGAGGACGATGGTAATAAGATGACGCCGAGACGATTCACAGCAAAATTACTTTTCAATAAGGCGCGAGGAAGAAAGTGTGTGGAGGAGGAGGTGGAGGGGGAGGACGAATTGTATGAGGAGAATGTTGAGGTGGAGGTGGACGATTAGGAGGAGTAAAGGAAGAGGAGGAGAGGAGGAGTGGAAGCAAAGGAGAATGTTGAGGTGGAGGTGGACGATTAGGAGGAGTAAAGGAAGAGGAGGAGAGGAGTAGAAGTGGAAACAAAGGAGGAAGAAAAACGTGGAAGACGGACAAATGGTAATGCCGGAGTAAGAACATGAACAGCAGACAAAGGAAGAAGACGAAGGATGAACAGGTATGCGAAAAAGAAGAACGTGCCAAGAAGGGGAAGTAAGAGGAAGTAAAGGTATACAAGGAGGGAGGCAAAAAAAAAATGGTGACTATAATGAAAAGTAAAAATGTAAAGATAAAAAATGTTAGGAAAATGGTGAGTAGATGATATTTGGCCGTTCCGGAAACATCAATAAAGAAGTGAAGGTGCATAAATGAAAACTAGTGCTTTTAGTAGTGGTAGCAATTGTAGATATAGAATTGTAAATGACTTTGCTGAATTAAATGTCTTTTCATGAACACTTCAGATTAACGACAGAAAAATAAAAAGTAAATAAATGATGATGGTGTTGATATCAGTACCTAATGTAATACCAATACCAATAACAATAATACTACTGCTCATAATAATAATAATAATAATAATAATAATAATAATAATAATAATAATAATAATAATAATAATAATAATAATAATAATAATAATAATAAAATGATGATGATGATGATAATAATAACAAACAATAATAATAATAAAGATAATAATAGTAATAACAACCCCTGCCTCCGTCCCTGCTCGGCGGCGAGGGCTGCGTGTCACCTGTTCATCTGTTACTCGCTGATAACTAATTAGGGCGACGCACGTGAGACCCAACACCTGTCGCGGGAAGGAGCACAGGAGAGGAGGAGGAGGAGGAGGAGGAAAGGGAACAGAAGCAGAAGGAGAAACAAGAGCAGGAGCAGAAACAAAAGGAGGATTGGAAAGAAACATGGATACATAAAATAGCAGGCAACAGAAGGAGAGGCACATTACCTTGATGGATTAGCTTCTCTTCCTCACACTCGTCTTATTAATTAAAACGTGAAGAATGGAAAGAAGGATAAGCTCTGGTACTATTATTTATACAGGGTGTTATTTGCTTCCTTCACTGATATACACCAAAGAGTGAGAAAACATCGACAATTCCTCCTTTAGTTTGCATGTAATCAGCGCTGAGATTACAGACATCTTATATTCCGTCTGTTCCCGTTAGAGGTCATCACAGCGGATCATCCTTCTTTTTCATCTCCTGTCCTCTGATTCCCCCTTTATCACGCCGCCCGCACTCCTCTCCTTCCCCCATACGCTCATTAACCTACTTTTCTGGGTATTTATGTAAGGAATATTTGAAAAGGGAGTCCAAGCTGAGATGGTTTGGTCATGTGGTGAGGAGGGATGTGGAGCCTATTAGTAACCTAGAGAGTGGCTGTTGAATGAAGGAGATCGCGCAGGAGACAAAGTACAGTGGAAAGATGGACTTGAGGCGGAGATGCGAAGAACTGAACGACTCATGAAAGACGTAACGAATATTTGAAATCTATCTTTGTATCTTTCTTAATTACTGAAATCTAACTGAACTGAACTATACAGCAATAAAACTAAACAAAAAAAAAATCAAACACGGTATCTACAAAAACAGTTCTAAAAAAACATTAAGAAAATAAATTAATAACTCTCAAGAGCCAGTTTCAGACATTAATATTTCTCAGTATTTTTTTTTTGTGTCAAGTAAAGGTGGAATCATACCAAAGGCGAGAGCACCTTTAATATGAGATGAGTGCGACAGAGAGAAAGGAAAGAAAAAGAAGAAAGGCGATTGGAAGCGCCAGAAGGGAAAAGAAAATATATCCCCAAAGAACATTATACAGGCATTTTATGTCGAGAATGCGTGTGATTGATTTCCTTTGCCTGCTTGTAAAAGGAGATTAAATGAAGGTTTTTGAAGGAAAGACATGAAAGGAGGAAGTGGAGAAGGAGGAGGAGGAGGACGAAGAGGAAGAGATGATGATGATGATGATGTAAGATAAAGGTGGAGGAGGAAAAAGGAAACCAGGGAAAAGAAAAAAATATATAAGCTGGTTGAAGAAGTGAGGAGGAGGCACAGGAAGTGACAAAAAGAGGAAAGAATGATTATGATAAGAGGAAGGAGACTTGAAAGCGACTTGAAGGAGAAGAAGAAGGAAGAGGAGGAGGAGAAACAGGTGGTGGTTTTCAGGGTGGGAGAGCGTAATTGGATATTATTTTTAAAAGAATAGGAGACGAAGGAGGATGACATGAAAGGAAGGAGGAGGAGGGGAGGAGGGAAGAAGAGAAAAAGGAGGAGGAGGAGGGGGAGGAGGAAAAAGTGGAAGGGAAGGGAAAGGAAGAGAGGGTGGGAAAAAGATAACATTCTTAAATTGATACTGTACAAAAAAAATAATATTCCAGAGTCTAAACATGAAAAGTAAAATTCTTGAGGAGACAAAATTTAGAGTAAGAGAAGAACATAAATTATACAAGTCGTACATTGATTGCATGATTAATATGTATGCTAAAACACACGCACACACACACACACACACACACACACACACACACACACACACACACACACACCTTCGTCCATAATCTTGGCTACCGAAGTGAAGGAGAAAGAGACACAAAAACAGAATCGCTTTCCCTCTTCCTCACTTCTCTCCCTTTCAGTGTATCGACAGCCAACAGGAAGGCAAAAAATAATGATGGAAGGATCACCCCGTGGAGAGAAAATACGTATTGAGAATTCCAGAAAGAAAGAAAATGCGACGCGAGGAAATAATTTTAACTTTTCTGTGAATATATTTTTCGTGTCATTTGTTGGTATTTTTTTGTGTGTGTTTATTCGTTTACTTTTCAAATGATGTGATATTTTCTCTCAACTCTATATTTATTTCATTATTAATATACATATTTTCTTTAATGCTGCTGACTGATAAACCAATTACACAGACAGACGAACAAGGCCATGTGATGAAATCAACCAAAAATAAATTACAGAAAAACAGAAAAAATCACAAATCAGAAAAAGATTGAATTTAACCTAACCAAATATTTTCATGGCTCCGTATACGAATATGGGACTACATTGATTTATACATACATTCATACATACACACATACATACATACAGACATATATACATTCATAGATACATCCATTCATTCATTAATACATATATACACATACATATATACATTCACATACATACATACATACATACATACATACAGTCTCACATACATACGCGCAAGCATACATGCAATTATACACACGTAAACAAATATCGTCACATGCACGAAAAAGCATATAGATATTTTGATAAGTTTTCTGATAGGTAAGCAGATTGAAACAGAAAATACAGAATGACAGACAGACTGACGGATACATTGACGCAGACAGTCTGACATATACACTGAATCAGATCTATAAAAAAAAAAAAATCGAGACAAAAGAATAACCCCCCCCCCCCCCCCCACACACACACACACACGCACACACACAAACGCACGGTAGGACACGAGGTTTGTGGGTCCGGTAAGTGACAAGTATGGGAGGGAAATCTTTCGGAGGGAGAGATAAGGGGAGGAAAAACTTGCGGTATTACGTATTCTTCCAAAGGGTTCCTATTTTTCCGTCAGAGGGATGGAGAAAAGGGAAGGACACTGGAGGAGGAAGGGACGTGAAGGATGTGACTGAAAGGAGGAAAGAAAAAGAGTAAAGGTGTGAGAAGAGAGGAAGGAAGAACAGGAGGAGCAGGATAAAGACGACAAGGAAGAAGAAGAGAAGGAGGACGGGGAGGAGGAGGATATGAAGGAGAAAATAATAGGAAGAAAGAGAAAAAAGAGAACAAGAAAATGAGGATGATTATGAACCAGCTGATTAGAATTATAGTGATGATAATGATGATAATGCTCATGGAAGGAAAAGGAAGTAACGAAAAAATTAGGAAAATATAAAAGGGAAAAATAAATGAATATCAAGTCGAACTAATGATTGAGGAAACGCGTGAAAATTAATCCAAAAAAGTTAATTTACTTAAACAAAAAATAGATGATATATAATATGACGCTAAAAGAAACGAAAAAAAACAGAGATCGATATATTTATAATGAGATATTCGCAATAATGAGGTAAAAATATTGTATCTCCGGTGATAATGAATTCAGGAGAGAGAGAGAGAGAATCATCATCATCATCATTATCATCATCATCATCATTATCATCGTCATCATCGTCATCATCCCGCCATTTATGCATTCAATTACATCATCACCATCATACCATTACTACCACCATCACCACCACCTCAATCACGTCATCACCCCATCAACCTCGTCATTATTAAAACCTGTCCCATCATCCTCATCCTCATCATCATTATCACCTTCAGAAATCACCATCATCATCACATCATCATCATATCCCACACGCGCCATTAACCAGATGATGACGCTGCCGCTTCCACCCCCAACAGATCGATAGTTACTCCCTCTCCCTGTGTCCCCTTTGCCCCCTCCTCCCCCTCCCCCTCCACCTTCCACCTGGCCCACCGGTGATTATTCGGTCATTAGGTGAGACCGTTTGAATATGCAGACGGTGTGTGTTCATAATGACTGTGTGTATGTGTGTGTGTGTGTGTGTGTGTGTGTGTGTGTGTGTGTGTGTGTGTGTGTGTGTGTGTGTGTGTGTGTGTGTGTGTGTGTGTGTTTCCCCCTTTACCTATTTTATGATCGTATTTCCTATTTTTTTTTTCAATTATTTCATTATTTTGTTCATACTCCTTTCATTTCGTTTCCATACACAAACAATATTATTCTTTTTCTCATCTCTAAATGTTTTACCCAGGTTCTCCGGTTAACTCAAGCATAGTTCCTTAGGTAGACCCTTCTTTCTCTCTCCCTCCTTACTTTTTTCTCTCTATTCCTTCCTCTCGTGGATTTTTTTCTCCCATTCCCATTCATCTTATTCACCTCCTATCGTTGTCCTTCTCCATCCATCCGTTCATGCTCCTCTCCTTTCTCCATTTTACTCAACAGATTTTCTCCACCTAAGCTCATTACGAGAACTTTCAACCCTTTTTTCCCCTCTTCTTTGCCTCTCATCCCTTTCCTTCATAATAACTCCTCTTCGTACATATCTCATGCTCTTTTTCCTTCTTTTCTTCGCTTTTCTCACGTGCCTCCTCTCCTCCTTTCCTCTCCCCCTCCTTTCAGTCCTACAGTTCTTCCTCCTTTTCCTCCTGCCTTTCCTCCGCCCCTTGAGTTAGTAATGGCCTCGTGGAGAGCCATCAGAGGCGAGGGAGAAAAGAAGGATAAATGTCGTTGCCTCTTTTTTCACCTTCTTTTCCCTCTTTCTTGCCATTTAAGTCAAGCATTCATCACTGACCTGCGCTCTGCCTCCTCCTCCTCCTCCTCCTCCTGCTATTTCTCCTCGTTCTCCTCTGCGGCTAATGAGTAGAGAAAGAGAAAGAGAGAGGGGGAGAGAGAGAGAGTGTCACAGGACTTTCCTCTTTCCCTCTTTCCTCCCTCCTCTTCCTCTTCCTCATGTTTGCCTAGTTCCTCTCCTTCCTGTTTCCTCTCCTCTCTTCCTTCCCTCTCTCTCTCTCTCTCTCTCTCGTGTGTCTTCCCTCTTGTGTCCCTTAACTTTATTTTTGTTTGCTTGACGGTTCTCTCTCTCTCTCTCTCTCTCTCTCTCTCTCTCTCTCTCTCTCTCTCTCGTAAGGGATATATGGGATGGAAAGTTATGGGTCTTTTATGAAAGGTTAATGAGAGCTTGCCAATGATTCCCTTCCCTACGGCGCCCTCTACACCTCTTCTCTCTATGGTGTGGGGGAAAAAATATACGTCCTTGTGATTACTATTGAAAGCAAGGCAAAGGAAGGGAGTGAGGGGGTTAACGAGAGGAGAGGAGCACACAGCAAAACTGAGAGAAGAAGGAAGGAGAAGGAGGAAGGTGGAAAGATGTGAATGAGGGAAGATTTGTAGTGAAAGAGAAAAATAATGGAAGAAAGATGGAAGGCTGATAAGAAGGAACACAGACAGACAGAGAAATGTAAAGTTAAATTAGAGAAAAAGGGGGAAGGTATGAAGGAGGAAAGAAGATTGGTGAGATGTAATAGACAAACTAAAGTAAATAAACAACTAATCCATTTAACGAACAACGTTTAACTACACAACTGACTGACTAACGTATAAAGAAAATTACGGAAAAGTTGAGAACCAGCAAAGGATAAACATGAAAGAACAAACAGCAAAAGGAAGGGATAAGTGGAGAGAGGAAAAAGACGGGAATGTAGAAAAGGAAGGAACAAGGAGAGGAGGATAGGGAAAAAGAAGAAACGGTGGAGGAGGAAACGGAAAAAAAAAGGGAAAAAGGAGAAAAGGTAGGGAGAGGAGGAGGAGGAGGAGGAGGAGGAGGAGGAGGAGGAGGAGGAGGAAGGGGAGGAAGAGGAGAAGGCGGAAGGAGCAGCAGTAATTACGTTACATAAGGAAGTGTCGCTTGCCATATTTCCGAGTAAATTCTAATCGCCTTCCCCTTTGGCGGCAGAAAGTGCGGCGATGCGGCAACTAATCATAATTACTGTCGTGTGTGTGTGTGTGTGTGTGTGTGTGTGTGTGTGTGTGTGTGCTAAAGGCATATATGCTCATGACTGAAGTCCTTAATAAGTTATTAGAAAGTGACTTTACATTCTGAACTGATATATATATATATATATATATATATATATATATATATATATATATATATATATATATATATATATATATATATATATATATATATATATATATATATATATCCAGATGTAGAAAAGTATAAAGAATGTACTATAAAAACAAAGTAAAAAAAAACAATCACGATTCTTCTGTTAGAATATCACATTCAAACAGTGACAAAAATATAAGGAACATAAAAATAAAAAATAACTAAAAATAAGGATTTCAATGAAAAACAAGTTTAAAACGATTAGTTTAAAAATAATGGTGAGAAATACATGCGCTTTAGAAATGAAAAACGAATCGAAACATTATTTTTCACAAACTATTGAAAAATATGTATTGAACTAACTCTCTCTCTCTCTCTCTCTCTCTCTCTCTCTCTCTCTCTCTCTCTCTCTCTCTCTCGGATCTCCTTCGTTTCTTCATCCTAATCAATCAGTTTTCTTCATATTTCCATCACCTTTTTTTTCTTTTTTCTTCATATAGTCAGTCTTTTTTCATTGCTTTGTCATAATAAACATATTTTTTGTTTAATTTCTTCATCATTCAACCACTTTTTACCGGCACGCTCCCATAACCTGATCAGTTGTGGGGTGAGATCTAAGGAAGCTCTAAACATTCGCCACCTGGGAGCCATCATTACAACTAACAAATTGAGGCAAATAAATAAAACACTCAGAACCAGATACACAAACCTCGAAAACTATACCCCTTCAACAACAACCACAAAAAAAAACTATCTTCGACACCCCCCCCAACACACACATCTCTCTCTCTCTCCCTCTCCCTCTCCCTCTCTCTCTCTCTCTCTCTCTCTCTCTCTGACAGGTGGTTATTGTCTCTCTATTTCCAGCTCGCGCCATGAAATTTCCATTGTAGTTTTCATCCTCGCTTTGATTTCCCATGCCGGCGGCGATGACGGAGGGGGAGGAAGAGGAAGGGAAGGAAAAAGAGGAAGAAGAGGGAGAGGGTAAAAACTGCCTCCATTTATGACTGTGTTGCTATCATTCTTGTTTGCTGTCTATTTTTTTCTTTCTTTTTTTATACATCTGTCCACCTTTTTGTGTTTTCTCTCTCTCTCTCTCTCTCTCTCTCTCTCTCTCTCTCTCTCTCTCTCTCTCTTTTTTTTTTTTTTATTTACACAGACACTTGGTTACATCAGGGCCTAGTACCTATAACATTACATTATATGGCGGCACTAGTTTGTAGGCTAAAGGGAACATAGTTGGTATCCCCTATCTTAAAGCCTAACCTGTTCACAAATTGTTCAGCCACTGGTTCACAAACAGTTTATATTGTTGCCGGTGTGTGAACTGCTGAGGCAGCTGACCGGACGCAAGGAGACGGTTCCATATATGCACGTAAGTGTTTATAAACTGCCTCTGGTAGTGAGTCGTCCGGCATCGCTGCACCACCAGAGCCGTGGGTGCCGCCTCCGCTGACCGGGTGTTGGCTGTCACCTCCCGCTCCGGCTGGCGCAGCGTCCTCAGGTGCTCCACTCCCTCCTGCTGTATTTTGTACAGAGTGGTGAGGCCGGCCACGTCTCGCCGGTGTTGGAGGGTCTGCAGGGTCGGTAGGTGCTCCGGTTGTCGAGCAGTGATGATCCTCCACGCCCTCTCCTGGATCTTGTCGAGGAGCGCGAGATGGGTACTGGCAGCTCCCCCCCACGTTAGGCACGAATACTCAAGGGAGGATCGGATTTGTGCCTTATATAAGACCTCGCGCCCTCGACTGTCCATCAGCCAGGAGATTCTACGTAGGGACGTCAGCTTCCGTGAGGCTGCCCTTGCCAGCTGCTGGATGTGCGTGCGGAAGGTCAGCCTGGAGTCATATGTGAGGCCCAGCACCTCCACTTCCTCACGTGGCGTCAGCTTGAGTCCCTCAAATTCAAGCTGGAGATCCACAGGTGTCCTGGCCACTACCAGCAGCTGAGTTTTTGCTGGGGCAAACTTAACTTGCCACTTACTCCCCCAATCTGCAATTCGCCTCTCTCTCTCTCTCTCTCTCTCTCGAGCTGCTAATTATGTTAACTTAATACTCTTGTACATAATTCTGTTACATTTAATTTTCGTTTTCTTTGTGTAGAAGAATTACAATACATAAATGTTTAGTTCATATTTCGAATCCGTCATCACAGTACTATGCTGCTGTTCGCTTTTTGCCATCATAACCATTACCACTATACTACTATTATTACTACTACTACTACTATTATAACTACTACTACTACTACTACTACTACTACCACTAAAACTTTTACTACCATTGGCAATACAACGTTCCACTTCAAATCGACACTGGTCTCGAGAGAGAGAGAGAGAGAGAGAGAGAGAGAGAGAGAGAGAGAGAGAGAGAGAGAGAGAGAGAGAGAGAGAGAGAGAGAGATTACGCATGAATCAAAAATATCTTGGTGCTGCATATCTTATTTTCGTATGTGTACGTGTGTGAATAGCGAAGGAAACCACAAAAACACACACACACACACACACACACACACACACACACACACACACACACACACACACACACACACACACACACACACACACACACACACACTATGCTAAACCAGAGCGCAATTGCCTCAGCCGCTTGTTTTGCCTGATGAATGAGCAAACAAATGCACAAGTAGACTCTATGAGGTGTTGGGAAGACAAGCAGGGGGGAGATTTAGGGCGGCGGTGGAGCGGGAGGGAAGTGAGGAGGGAGAGGAGCTTGAGGACGAGGCGCAGAGCGTGGTGGTGTGTAAGAGAAGGATTAGTTTTATGCGGACAAGAAGAAAGAAGATTTAAGAAGATGAAGGAGGAGAAGGAGGAGGTGAAGGAGGAGAAGGAGGTGGAGGAGGAGGAGGAGGTGGAGGAGGAGGAGGTGATGGAGGAGGAGGAGAAGGTGAAGGAGGAGGAGGAGAAGGTGAAGGAGGAGGAGGAAGAGGTGAAGGAGGAGTGGGAGAAGGTGAAAGAGAAGGTGGAGGAGGAGGAGGTGAAGGAGGAGGAGGTGAAGGAGGAGAAGGAGGAGGAGGAGGAGGAGGAGGAGGAGGTGGAGGAGGAGGAAGGTGAATGATTATAATGGAGGATGAGAACGAAGGACGAAAAATAAAATAGAAATAACCAAACAAAAGTGGAAGGCAAGAAAAATATGGGAAAATTAAACTAGAACGAGGAGGAAAGTTGTGAGATAAGGAGATGAAGAACAAGCTAACGACCAGGAGAGGAATAGGAAAAAATAACAATGAAAAGACCAGAAAAATACGAGAAACATGAGCAGCAGGAAATCGAAAAAAAAAGAAGCAAAAAAAAAAGAAGGATGAGAAGAAGAAGAAGAAGAAGAAGAAAAGCAGCATGGGATAAAAAAAAGAGGGGGAGTAAATGGACAGCAAAAGAAGGAAAAAAAATAAGTAGCAAAAGAAGGAAAAGAAGTAGGAGAGTAAAAGGTCGTAGCAAAAGAAGGAAAAAGAAAAAGAGGAAAAACATCAAGGGAAGGAAGCAGGAAAGGAATTTTAAAGCTCCCAGGAGTGGCGAGTGACGGGTTTGTCCCTCGCTGTTTTGTATTCATGAGAACTGGAATGGATTATGAAAATATTTGTTGTAATCTGGGCACAAGCGGACACTCCTCCATCGCCCGGGGGAAATGGACTAATTTTTCACTCCCACTGCCTCCTGCGGGGTTGTGGAAGCCCTGGGAAGATGGAGGGAAGCTTCAGGGAGGATGAGGACGAAGAGGAATGGAAGGAGGGTGACTAAGGGATGGAGGAAAAGGGAGAGAAAGGGGACAAGGTAAGGAGACTAAAGAGGGTGAGTTTAGGGAAAGTAGGGCAGGTTTAAGTGTGATGAAGAGAGAGAGAGAGAGAGAGAGAGAGAGAGAGAGAGAGAGAGAGAGAGAGAGAGAGAGAGAGAGAGAGAGAGAGAGAGAGAATAAATCATAAACAAACCTAAAAGAGAAGAAAGTAAAGATAATATACAAAGTAAAGTGATGGTGGTAAAGAAGAAAAGGAGCAGGAGGAAGAAGAGGAAGAGGAGGAAGCGGAAGAGAGGCAGTGAAGCGAAAGTGAATAAATGTGCTTGAAGAGATTGGTGCTGATGAGTATGAGTGCTTGAGAGAGAGAGAGAGAGAGAGGATGGTTGGATGGACGTGGACTGAGGAGAAGAGAGAGAGAATGCGAGGAATGATGAGGGTTCTATACGCAGCGGACAGAAGGGAATGGCGAGGGTGTTGTGTCAGAAATATTAATCAAAAGAACTGGTGTATTACTGACAATGTTAAACAATATAATCTTTACCTCATGTATTGGTGTTGTTAATGACAGCTCTCCGTCTCTGTCTTCATTTATCAGAGTTTCTGCACTTGCATATGGCAGACGATGAAGGAGCCTTCCTAGATTTAGTATTTTTAATGGGGGACTTAACAATTCCAGAGAGATGTCTAACGGACGCGACATCAAGCGTTCTCTTCCTCATCCTGAGTTGCTTATCATAGGTCAGAAATTGCATTGGCGAACTGTTTGTTTAACCAGTGACATAAATCTCCAAAATCTTGAGCGCGACAGTGATATTGCAAACCAGAGATGATTTTCAGGGTGGACTTAATTAATTTTTATAAACTTCCTTTACACGGCTGTTCACAAGCGGGGTCATCATCTCCAAACCGACAGGCGGCACAGTTTTATGGGAATCTTCCACAAACTTAAATCTCACCAAATTCATCATGCTTTATTAAAACATCTTGCAGATCTCTACGGTTTTTTTTCATCTGGACCACATCGCTGACAATATCCTTCCGCTAATTTAACTATTAACTTCTGCACTGCCATTATTTCATATGAGTAGAGGGACACGGCGATGTCACACAGGGTCTCCGTAGAGTAGTCGCACTTGACGGCACTTGAAAAGCAAAGCACATTGTTTACTTTAATATTTTTCAGTTTCACGACCTGCTGTCGTCTGCACCCGGCAGCCAGCGCGTGAAAACATTCAAACCCTCAGTTCAAGCAAACACTGCTTTTTCATTGCATTATCTAAAACTCACTAACATCGGCACTGTTCTCTATACACACCAGACCTTCTTCCGTCACATTCTGTCTCTTTCCGGTCACGCTGAAGGTTGTGTTCATGCTACAGCCCTAGGAAATGATCAAAATACAAGGAACTCCCTGTCCGTGTGTGAGGCTGGCTGGCGGGTGAGTAAAGACTGGGTGGTAGTAGTAGCAGTAGTAGTAGTAGACTAGTAGTAGTACTAGTAGTAGCAGCAGTAGTAGTAGTATAATGATAATAACAATGATAAAATATTCAGTTATTATGCTTTATTTATACTACAGTCTAACGAATCTAACTTGAGCCTTTAGGCACGGCTCCCCTGAGCCTTCATGGTCTTGATTAATAATGCGCAGAGCACTTATCAGGTGCATAACACGCATATTTGTGTTGGCTGTTGGGGGGACGGGGGAGCCGAGTGTGAAGGGGAGGGAAGTGAATCACGTGTAATTGTTAGTGTTGGTGTGTTGTGGTGACAAGTGAGTGTGTATTTGTTTTCTGAATGAGTCTATTGTACCGCAGTCTAAAATCTGATGAGGAAGGCTGTTCCAGTCACGTATGGTGCGTGGAAAGTATGAGTACTTGTATGCGTCAGTGTTAGTGTGATATGTTTGTTATTTATGGATGTGTGTGTTACAAGTATGTTGACTCTCTCTCTCTCTCTCTCTCTCTCTCTCTCTCTCCCGGGAAACCTCCATTATCTTTATCAAGTCCAATTTTCGCCCAGTATTAGGTTTTATAAGTGTAGCGCCTCTCTCTCTCTCTCTCTCTCTCTCTCTCTCTCTCTCTCTCTCTCTCTCTCTCTCTCTCTCCCACGTTGGTGCGGCAGGGGAGTATGGAGCATCAAAGACATAATTTCCTCGGTGAAGCTTAGTATCGCGTCAAACAAGGATCGGTAACATAAACGAAAGCCTTTCATTCCCGACAACAAAGGTGGGCGGCGGCGGGGGCGGGGGACGTCCGGGGCGGCGGAGGAGTGGGGGCGGATGGAGCGAGGGGGGAAGGGAAAGCACAAGAATTGAGGACAAAAATAAAAACAGAACACTCCCTTTAAACGCCGGCCCATTTATCAGAAAAGAAGACAGACTTATAATCATGTTCCATAATATAAACATAATACATTGTGTCCCGCGTGTAAGCACCAGTTTTACAAGCACACACAAAATTAAGATTAAGCCCCCTCCCCCCCCTCCCTAGGCGTTTACTGAAGAAGAATAGGACAAAGGAACATATAGGAATAGGACATGGGATAATAGAACAAAGGACATAGGAAAATTGAAGAAAATCACTTAGGTAAACAGGTTATTATGCACGAGAGGTGAATGTAGGTGGTTACTGAAGAAGAATAGGACGGGATGATAAGGAGAACGGACGAGGAGGAGGAATAACAGCAGCAGGAGGAGGAGGAGAAGGATGAAGAGGAGGACGGAGGCTGCAGTGAATACATGCATGTAGTAATCTGGCACGGCCGTGTGTTGGCTGTCAGGGAAAACGACACGCAATGAAAACAGGGTGAGCGTGAGGCCTGAATTGCGTTTCCTGATGTTGTTGCTGATTATTACGCCTGATTATGCCTTCCGTCAGCCGTCAGCCGCGTCAGGAGCAATACACCGGGTTTCTGATGACGCCCAATCCTTCCTGACTCACGCGAACCTTGCTTGTGCGGCTGACTGGCTGGCTGAGTGGCTGACTGGCTGAGTGGGTGAGTGGCTGACTGGCTGGTTGTTGTTAGTGCTGATTAATGCTGATTCCACTCTTTTGTCAGCCGTCAAGCAGGAGGAAAGAGTGGCCACGTTCTTGTCCACTTTGCTGACCTCATTGCTAGTTAGATTCGGGTCAGCAGTCAATTTTGTTTTGTTGTATTTTTTGTCACTGATGACCGTTGCTGATGATTTATGATGCTCATTTTGACTTTTTTTTATGCTGACTATATTTTTGTCTTCTGTCAACTAAGTCAGAGGTCACATTTATTAATATTGTTCCTGCTGACTCCTGCTGACCTCTGATGCTGATTATTGTTGCTCAGTCTTATTGTCCAGTTTTTGTTGACTATAGTTTCTTCAACACCCAGCTCCGTAAAGTCTTTTGTCTCTTTCTACTGCACCTGCTGACGCTGAAAGCAGTTACTGACGACTTCTGCTGAACCACCTTTGTCAACAGGAGGTTTTGTGTTTCATACTTAACGAGGAGTCTGAGGCGAAGGAGGGGTGGAAGAGAGGGAGGCAAAGAGAAGAAGGGGAAGGTGTGAAGAAGGGTGTGAGAAGGTGATATATTGAGGGTGATCTGAGGGGATGAAGGAGAAGGAAGGGGAGATATAGGAAATGGAGGAGGGAGAGGAACGGGAGAAGAGGATGGAGAGGAAAGGAAGGGGAGGTGGAGGAGGAGGAGGATAATGGGTGAACATGGCGGCAGAAAGACAGTTGCTTCAGGTAACTAATTAATTATGCAGGATCGCTTTGTCCTCTGGTTACTTATTACGTATTAGCATTAAAGGTGATAAACGGGTGGCTGGGCGTAGCGAGTCGGCGAGCGAATGAATGGACGGATGCATAATTAAAGTTAGTTGAGATATACATAAACAGGTACCCTTGAGATGCTGAAATAGGCTGTCTTGGAACCATTAAAGCGTGTTAACACCCCGTAAATAATTAGCATTCCCTAACATGTAGAATAATGGTAAAGAAAAATATTATTATGTGTGAATGCGTGAAGGAACGTATGAATGATTTAAATATTTAATGCAATGTTAAATATGAATGAATAAACATGAGGACGCTATTTATATCTTATTTGCCTGATAAACAAATGAATGATGAATGAATGAATGGATGTATGAATGAAATGAAGAATGGATGGATGAATGGGTGGATGAATAAATGAAAGGATGACTGAGTGACTAACTGAATGATTAAAGATGACTATTTAAAATGAATTAGTGAATGCAATGAATAAATAATCAAGCGAGTAAGGCAATGCGAGAAGGAAGGATAGAGGGAACAGATAAATAAATAAATTGACGAATTAATGAACGAGCGAATGCATGAGAGCCTTACCTTCTCATACACAAGGAAACCGAACGCCCAAGTTAACGAAAGAGAGAATCATTACCCAGACCAACACCTCCCACACATTTGCTTGCACAGATCTCAATGGACGAATGAATGAACACCTGAAAGAATGAATCCGTTATAAAAAAAAAGAAATAAAACAAATATATGATAAAAAAAACGGGGAAAGGAGAACGTTGCCCAGACCACCACCTCCCTCATGAACGTTTGCTTCCACAGATCTCAGAAGAAGCTCCTCCGTGTTTACTTCCCGGCGCAGCAAGACGCGTGTAGCTCACCCCGCCAAGATGTACACAACGCGAACTTTAAAAGGCTCTAAAAGGCCCCACAAACATTACCACTCACAGGAACCGCCCAGTGTGCATTTCCCTCCTTCAACTCTTTCCTCGGGCATCTCAAGCCTCTTCCTCTTAGCCTGTTCCCACTATTTCCCTCTTCCTCCTCTTCATTTTCCTTCTTCGTCTCTTCCTTCGCGCTTTTAACCCCTTCACACTATTTCCTTTTTACTTTATTTCCTTCCTTTGGCTCTTCCCTTCCGCACCTCAAACCTCTTCTCCTCTTAGCTTGTTCCCAGTATCTTCCTCTTGCTCCTCTTCATTTGTCTTCTTCGTCTCTTCTCCGTACCTTTTAACTTCTTCACGCTATTTCCTTTTTTCTTCACTTCTCTCCTTTGCCTCTTCCTCTTAACCCTTACCACTGTTTCCTTCGTGCTTCTCTTTATTTCCCTTCTTCGCCTCTACCCCTTCCTTTTAACCACTCCTTACTATTTTCCTTTTTCTCATCCCCATTTTCTCTCTTCATCTCCTTCATTGTGAATCTTAAACTTCTCCCTCTTAACCTGCTCCCACCATTTCCTTCCTGCTTTTCCTAATTTTCCTTCTTCGTCTCCTCTCTAGTCCATGTCAAGCCTCAACCCTTTCACATTCCTTCCTTCTCACCTATTCTCATTTTCCGCCTTCGCCTCTTCCTTCGTCAATCTCAAGCCATTCCCTCTTAATCCCTTTCAATAATGTGTCTGTCTTACCTTTTCTCCATTTTCCTCCATTCCATCTTGCTTCCATTTCACGCCACTGCTTCTTAAATCCCTAATGGGTAGAAATATATTATCATGCGTTCGTTGTTTATTTTCTCAGTTTCCTTTCCCTATTATTTCTCCTAACTCTCCTTTCCCACTATGCATATCCTTTTCTCCATCAGTAAAATGCATATCCTAAGAGCACAAAATTATTAACATGCGCGCATTGTTGTTATTTTATCAGTTTCCTTTGTTTATTTTTGCTCCCAACTCTCCCTTCTGGCATCGCATATTCCCCTGACTCATCATCTTCTCGGTCCCTCAGCTTACTGCCTCGCCTCACACTCCGTCCCTTCCTTTCTTGTCTTTGATCTCATTAGCATTCCCTCGCAATTGCAGCTTCACATGTCCTCCTCGGCTCCTCCACCAAGTTGCCACATGTTAACCGCTTCCTCTCCCGCCCACTTCCTTTTCGCTTCATCACATCTTTGCCGTTTTCACTTTAGTCCTTCTTTCTCTTCTTTCCTCTCTGTTCTTTACTTCTTATCCTCTTCATGTTTGCTATATATCTCCCTTTCCCTACCAAACCCATATCTTCACTTCTTTTCCTTCCCCATTTTTGTGCCATTCCTTCTCCTTCTTCCTTCCTTTTCCCAATCGCTCCCAATTCCTTTTTGCCTCCATCCTTACCGTGTCTCTTCATATCCCTATTTTACCCATTCCTAACCCATATTTCTACTTCATTTCGGTCCCCATTTTTACCTAATTCATTTTCCTTCATTCTTAGTTACCCATCTCTACCAAATGATTTCCCCTTGCTCAACATCCTTGCTTCATTCTTCTGCTATCTTTCCTTTGTCCCTCCATCCATGTTTTATCACTCCCATTTTTTTCCCGACTTATTCTCACTCCTTGCCCCATTTTTTTTACACCTGTTTCTCACACTTACCCTGTTCCTTCACCCTTCCAATCTCCTTTACCAATCCGTTACCTATTACATTATTACTTCATTTATCCATTCCGCATCCTGCATCATTCTTCCTTTCGTTCTCAATCGTAGCTCAATATTTTTAAACCTTTTTATTTAACCTTCCTCCTGTATTCCTTTCCTTTCAACCCCCAGCCATTTCATCTACTCCTTATTCCTTCCCCATTCCTCCAGTTTTCCTCACCTTTGTCAATTCCTCCACTTTTCCCACCTTCGCATATCCCTCCACCCATCCCTTCCCCTCCTTTCCCAGCTCCCCATCTTTGTCCCCAACTCCACCCCCTTGGAGCGCCCCAGAGCCCTGGTCGACACAAAGCCAGGCCGTGAGACAAAGGCCGGCCCACTTGCCAGCATAACATATTCACGCTCAGATAACACGCCTGATTACAAACTGCACTGCGAGAGACAGGGTGCGACGCAGGCAGGCACGCAGGCACGTAAACAGGCGGCAGGGGAAGGGGTAGATAAAGAGGTGGCTTGTGGTGGGGTTAGAGTAGCGGTGGTGATCGTGTTTTTTTTTTTGGGGGGAGTGATGGTGGTGTAGTGGTAGTGGTGGTGGAGGTGGGGGTGAAGGTGTTAATGGTAAAAGTATAGTGAGGGTGATAATGGGGGATCTTTCTATGATGAGTTTTAGTAGAGGTCAGGACAGGGAAATGTAATAGTATCTCATTATGCAGTCTGTCTGTGTCTGTGAGATCGCAGACCCAGATGCATAAACACAAGGATTTGATATATCTGTTAGACGTTATTTTTCCGTGTGAATGCATCTCGTCTCTGTGGAAACACAGACATGGCTCCGGGTTACCAGGTACCAATATATATATATATATATATATATATATATATATATATATATATATATATATATATATATATATATATATATATATATATATATATATATATATATATATATATATATATATATATATATATATATATATATATATATTTCCAAATGTTTTTTTGCCAAAAGTCGAAGATGACACAGTCAATACATGCGCTTAGTAAATCACCAGCATGATCACATATCACTGGAAACGATTTCACTCATCTTTGGATCATTTTTATGAACTGAGGGAAGTGGAAATTTAAAATGGGTTGCCAGTTTTTACTTAAAACTGCTTATTTATTTTCTTGCAAGAAGTAAAGCAAGATTGATTTCTTCTCTGCTTATTTTCACACGAAATTGTTTGAATTATTTGAATAAACCATAACATACTTTGAATGACAGCCATTTTAGAAAAGCAAATGAGATATTACATTTATGTCTACTCCCTGGCTGGCCAAGTGCTACCCCTATCGCCGCGGAGCTTGGACAGTCCGCCAATGTGTTTCCATGGAGAGTGGGTGGTGTGATTACGTTGTGAGTTCAGTGTGGGTACGTCGGGAGTTCACTGGAAGAAGATAGGTAAGGTGTGGCGGTGGAGGGAAAGGTGATAGCGATAGTGATTGTGTCAGTAGCTTTGAAAGTGGTAATGAAGGCTGTGTTTTTGTGGTGGTGGCAGTGTTACGTTGGTGGTGATGGTGGTGGCGGTTGGGATAGTGAAGGAATGTTTGTGGAGAGAGTTTTCACAGCATGACCACCACCGCCACCACCACAACCAACAACATCACCACCAACACGTCAAAGATCACCATCACCTCCTCCCCAGTGTAAATATATTTCCACATTCTGGCCAATCACCTCAGTTCACACACACACACACACACACACACACACACACACATACACACACACACACACACACACACACACACACACATACACACACACACACACTCACGGCAAGTGGTCACAAATTTCTTACCATCTCCATCTTTTCCTCCTGCTCCTCCTCCTCCTCCTCTTTCATCCCCCTCCTCTTCCTTCTCCTCTTCCTCCTGTGCTACACAATCCTCAACATTTCCTGCCCCTTCCACTCTAACACCTTCTCCTCTTCTTCCTCTTCCTCTTCCTCCTCCTCCGACCCGTGATCTCTCCTCTCGGATGGACGGGTCAAAGCACAAAGCGTTCTGCTGTACAAACTCTCCCTCCCTCTCTCCCTCCCTCCCTCCCTCCCCATTCCCTCTATTCCTATCTCCCTTTCCTTCCGTCCTCACACCCATCTCCCCTCTACCTCCACCCTCACCTCGCTACCTCCCTCTCGATTTACCTCTCTGCCTTACGCCTACACTCTACCTCCCTCCCTTTCTCTCCCTTCCCCCTCCTTCCCTTCCTCTCTCCCTCCCGCTTGACTGACTGCTGAAGGACCATCCATTGTAATTCCCGACACCCGTTTCCCTTCTCTCTCTCTCTCTCTCTCTCTCTCTCTCTCTCTCTCTCTCTCTCTCTCTCTCTCTCTCTGGTATTCACTTTTCCGGTATTTACACTGTCTTTTTTCTTCAATCTTCCTGCCTATTTTCCTTCTCCCTCTCTCTTTCCTTCATCTTTTGTTTCTCTCCCTCCCTCCCTCCCTCCTCGTATCAATTTTATCTCCCTCACTACCGCCTTTCATATCAGTTTTCTTTATTTTTATTCCATTTATGCCTCTCTCTCTCTCTCTCTCTCTCTCTCTCTCTCTCTCTCTCTCTCTCTCTCTCTCTCTCTCTGACACCCACCAACACACCCAAACACACACACACACACACACACACACACACACACACACACACACACACACACGTTTATCGCAACACTTGTCTGTAAACAATTTTTGCTGATTTTTTTCTTCTGGTGTATAACTGCTTTTCACATCCCTTTTTTATTTATTTACCTTTGCAGTTTGTTCTATTCTTCTGTGATAAATTTTCAACATTGCTCTTGCTGGAGTTCGCTGTTCTTGTTTTTTTTTCCCAGGTTGCCAGTGTAAGCCGCTCCATTGAACGTTCTTTTCTTTTTATAACAATATATGAGTTTCTTTTGTTAAAAAAATAGTGCAAGAATTTTATCAATCGTTCTGTATATATAACTTTGTGTCTTATTCTTATTTTTATTTAATCCATCCATTCTGTCATTGTTAAGATGCTGCTTCTGTACGTATTATTTTCCTTTCATTTTATTGTAAAAACCTTTATGTTTATTTACTTGAAGTTTCTTGCGATTTATTTGCATTACGTGATTGCACTTGGGAGCGTCATAAAACAATTAAATAGAGTAGAGTGAGAAAAAAGAAAAGGAAAAAATTGAGAGGATTATAGACCCGAAAGCTTCTCAGGAAATAATGCACTTAAATATAAAATACTTTGGAATGTTGAGACTCCGCTGGCAGCAACAGTGAAAGATATTCATCATCACAAATAACGACAACAACACCAACTAAGACAAAAATATAAATACTATTGCTATTAATAACAACAACAAGAATGAGACGATGACTGTTTTTTTGCGTGTATGTGTTGGTCCACAACAATACACTAGTCACAGTTATGACACATTCGTATTTGCACTAAAATAAAAATGAAGAAAAAACAAAGTAAATAATAAAGTAATGGAATAACTAACTGCAGGAATGAATATAAAAATATCACCCCAAAATTCAAAATATCAACAACGACACAGGACAAAAAAAAAGCCTTATCCTAAAAGAGATCAGAAAAAAATCGCGCACTTTCAGTAAACCCAAATCGGAAATCCTTCAAAAAACATGAACCAGAGAATCCAAATCCAAAGCTACAACAGATCCACACGGCCAAAAAGGATCCGAATCGAAAGTGAAGTGCGCGTGTTTGTCTGTGTCGCGGGCAGGTGGTGAGACAAGGGCGTGAAGGTGAGTGTAATGTCAGTTTAATAGAGTTCTGAATCCCACCTCTGTTATGTATGAGAGGGGGGGGGGAGGAGGAGGAGAAGGAGGAGGACGGAGTCATGAGTGAGTGTTAGGAGGAGAGACAGGAGGGAAGGGGGATAAACGGGAGGAGGTTATACGGTACAATATAGGGAGAAATCGCAAGAGACTTTTTTTTCATTTTTACAATATCAAACATATAGATTAAAAGCAAAACAAAACAGGAAAAACAAAACAAAATGCTTCTCCCGCAAAAAAATATGACAGTAAAGGCTAAACAATCATGATCAATTTAATATAGAGAAATGTTTCGATTCCCCCTTCTCAAAAGCGTTCAAGTCGCAGGCAGGAAGAAATATAAACCAAGGAAAGTTGTTATAGCGTTTAGCAGTGAAAGGGATAAAAGACTGGAGATATTATTAACTCTTGCACTAGGATGTTGCAGAGTACAGATATGACCTTGGATGAGCTTGTGCAGCGAGATTGTGCGACAGAAAGAGTGGAGGACGAATGTAAAGGGAGAAAGAAGGAAGAACAGGAAGTGACAGTGACGAAGGAAAAAAGTAGGTAGGAACGGAAGGAAAGAGAAACGATAGGTTGATGACAGGTGCACAGCGAGGGGGTAAGATAGGTTGATAGTTGTAAAGAGAAGGCTTGAGGTAGGCCTTTATGATAACGTTTAGCTATTTGATAAGAAAAAAATAAGAAAGAAAAAGTTGGTAGACAGGAGAAAAAGGATAAAAATTAAAGTGAAAGAATGTGTGTACGATGGAGAAAAAGAATAAGAGTGGAAAGAACGAAAGGAAAAACAGTACTACAAGGAAGGAGACAGAGAGAGAGAAGGATGATGATAGAGAAGGAAGCAAACATTCATTGAGGCCGGAGGAAGGAAAGCAGTGAGGTGGAACGTGGAGGAAAAAGAATAGGGAGAGTAGGAGATATTGAGGAAAGAAAAAAGGTAGATAAGTGGGAGACACGGAGAGGGACGGATAAAGAAGAGAAGGGATCGATGGAAGGAGAAAGGTAGAGGAAAGAGGAGGAGAGGGAGGGAAGATGAAATGGAAATGGTGGATGGGAGGATAGGAGTAAAAGAGAGTATTGAAGGAGGAATGAAAGGTGAATATGAGTGAAATAGAAAGAGAGATGGGGATGGATGGCAAGTGAACCGCAGAATGGAGACAGGTGGAAGAAAGGAAAGCAATAGAGGGAGGACGGGAGGTAGGAGAGACACAGGTGAGAGGCAGAATCGATATAAATAGATGCGAGGGAGGTAGGACAAGTAAGGAAGAAGAGGAGGAAGGTAAACGAAACAGTGGAAAACAGGAAGAAAAAAAAAAGATGGATAGAAGGGAGGAAGGAAAGCAGAACGAAGAGACAGAACAGGAGAACAGAAGAAAACATAAGAACATAAGAACGTAAGGAGTCTGCAAGAGGCCGGTGGAAGGCAGGAAGGAAGAAAA
Organism: Eriocheir sinensis; assembly: GCF_024679095.1. Taxonomy (NCBI): domain Eukaryota; kingdom Metazoa; phylum Arthropoda; class Malacostraca; order Decapoda; family Varunidae; genus Eriocheir; species Eriocheir sinensis. Next base: position 343,449 of record NW_026112208.1, on the reverse strand, counting down.
AGATGGACAGAAGGAGGGAAGGAAAGCAGAACGAGGAAACAGGAGAACAGTAGAAAAGAAACAGGTGGAAGGGAGGGAAGCAGGAAGAGAAAGGAGGGGAAAGAGAGCAGAAGGAAGGAAGGAGGGAGGAAGGGAGGAAGCTTAGACACGCATGACAGTTGGAAGGCAGGGAGAAAGGGAGGCAGGAGGGAAGGGGGAGGGGGGGAAGGTCCGGTGTTTGCAGAGCTGTCCCGGCAGGAGCGACAAGGCCAGAGGCAAACCTAAGGGCATGTTTGGCTGGATGCGTCTCTCTCTCTCTCTCTCTCTCTCTCTCTCTCTCTCTCTGTGTGTGTGTGTGTGTGTGTGCATCTCTTTCTCTGTCTCTCTTTCTCTGTCACTTTCTCTGTCTTTCTCTGTCTCTCTTTCTCTGTGTCTCTTTCTCTCTGTCACTTTCACTGTCTCTTTCTCTGTGTCTCTCTCTCTCTGTCTCTTTCTCTCAGTGTCTCCCTTCCTGTTCTTCCATATTCCTTCCTTCTATCCATGCCTCTCTCTCTCTTCCTCCATTCATCCATCCCTCTTCTCCCACTTTTTTCTCTTATCCCTTTCAGTGTCTCCCTTTCTCTCCTTTCCTCTTTTCGTCTTCGCTCTCTTCCTTCCTTCATCCATTCATCCCTCTTTCTCTTCCTCTTTACTTCCTTTTCCTTCCCTTTCCTTCTTCCAGTGCTCCCATGTCTCCATTTTGGTCTAACTTTGATCAGAAATTAAATCACTGACCACTTTCATTTCCCGTAATTTTGTTTATCACTTAATACTGGAATCTTTGACGAGAAGAGCGAAAAGAAAATGCTGGCGTGAAACCCATAACATATAGCCGGGACGGATAATGCAGAGGAGGCGAGACAGGGAGGTGGCGAAGGAGGTAGGAAGGAGGGAAAGTAGGAAAAAAGGATGATGAGAAAGGGAGAAAGAGATGGAGGAGTAGAGGAAGGAAAAGAGAACGACAGAAAAGAAAGGAAAGAAGGAATGTGAAATGGAAGGAAGAAAGGAAGAGGATGAAGAGAATGAAAAACGGAAGAGAGGAAGGAAGGAAGGAAGACAGTAGGAAGAATGGAAAGAAGAAGATGAAGAAGAAGGGAAAAGGGAGGAAGGAAGGAAGAAAGGATGGAAGGAAGGAAGGAAGGAGGGAAGGAAAGAATGAAGGAGGGAAATAAGGAAGGAAGGAGATAGGAAGGAAGGAAGGAAGGAAGGAGAGAAGGAAGGAAGGAAGGAAGGAACAAAGCAATTTAAATAGGAAAGGAGGGAAGGAAGAAAGGATAGATGGAAGAAATGAACGAACGAACGAAAGAAAACAAGATAGCATAAAATACAGGAATGAAGGAAGAAAGTAAATAAGGAGGAAATGAAAAGAGAAAAGGAAGTCAATAAGAAAAAGGAGAAGTAGGAAGAAAGGAAGGAAGGAAGGAAAGAAAAAGGAGCGAGGCACGAACACACGAAAAGTGGAAAGCCCGAGGGAAAGAAAAGGTGGAGAGAGGGAGGGAGGGAGGGAGGGATGGAAGGAGGAAGGAGGGAGGGAAGGAGGGAAGAGGGAAAGTTATTAAATACATAATGTATGAATAAAGAACAGGAAAGATGACGTTAAAGAGGATAAAATAGGTGAAAACACACACACACACACACACACACACACACACACACACACACACACACACACACACACGCACGCACGCACGCACACACGTACACGCTTGGTACACATAGCTTTGCCCAGACACAGGAGACTATAACACGCTTTCTGGCAGGCAATAAAGCTTTATTATTATCTCTCTCTCTCTCTCTCTCTCTCTCTCTCTCTCTCTCTCTCTCTCTCTCTCTCTTTCTCTTTCTCATTTCTCTCTTTCTCTTTCTCTTTCTCTTTCTCTCTTTCACTCTTTCTCTTTCTCTTTCTCTTTCTCTCAATCTCTCTTCTCTCTTTCACTCTTTCTCTCATTTCTCTCTTTCTCTTTCTCTTTCACTCTTCTCTCTTTCTCTTTCACTCTATATCTCACTTTTTCTCCCTTTCACTCTACTCTTTCTCTCTTTATTTGTTTCTTTCTTTCAATCTTCCTCATTTCACTCTTCTTCTCTCTCTCTCTCTCTCTCTCTCTCTCTCTCTCTCTCTCTCTCGTCTGTTGTAGAAATAAATTATCTCTTGTCACACGTACAATAACACCAGCGTCGACGGGAGGGACGGGAAGGGAAGGGAAGGGAAGGGAAGGGAAGGGAAGGGAAGGGAAGGGAAAGGAATGCGACGAGGCGAGGAGAGAAGACCAAAAGGAAGAAGAAGAGTAGAGAATGACGGGATGGGAAAAGAGAGAGGAGACCTTGGCATGGGAGGGACGGGAAGAGGAGGAGGAGGAGGAGGAGGAGGAGGAGGAGGAGGAGGAGGAGGAGGAGGAGGAGGAGGAGGAGGAGGAGGAAGAGGAAGAACAGAAGGAGGAAAAGGAAGACGAGCAAGAAGAGAATGAGGGTGTAGGAGAAGGATGGGGGTGCTAAGTAAAAAGTGAAGGAACATTGCAGGAGTAGATAATAAGCTTGGAAAAGGGGGAGGAAAGGGAGGGACGACAAAGGACTGTATTGAAAGAGGACAACTGGAGAAGGAAGAGCACAGGTAACGTGGCGGGGGGGGGGTATTACCTGGAGACATTTTTGGGTGAGGGAGAGAAGCAAAGGGAGGAAGAGAGGGAGAATGGTCTATTATATGGCAGTCATGATGGCAGGGCGGGGAAAGAAAACCCTTTGAAGGAAAAAAAAAAAAGTATCGGTACTAAAAGACAGTTTGCATTGTGAGGTATTGAAGGGAAGTATTGGTTAAAGGGGACTGGTGTGGATGAAAGGCTTCTGAAGGGAGGAGGAAGAGGAGGAGGCTGACAGGAAGAACAGTTGAAGGGGAAGAAGGGGATGCAGATGAAAAGGCCTAAAGTGGTATAAAGTGGAAGGTGCTGCTGTGAATGGGTGGGTTATGAAAGGCTTCCCATTTAGTCTTCAAGCAGGCTTTTCACAGCCCTTTCACATCCTTAACACACCCCTCACACACCCCTCTCACAGCCCTCACTCAGCCCTCATTCACCCCATAGACACCCTTTACACGTCTCTCATACACACATCCCTCACATACCCCTCACACACCCTTCACACACGCTATTACACACCCTTATAACACCAGGGCCGTCATTTCTGAGGGGCTAGAGGGCTATAGCCTCCCCAATGTTTCCTATACAGGCCTCAAAATGCCCCTAAAAGTGCTTATTTTTCCAAAAAGATTCCCCAACTGTGAATGCTTGCTTCGCTCACCACCCTCCTCCCCCAACTCATGAACCTATGATGCCCTCTAGCCTCCCCAAAAATTTACCAAAATTACGGGCTTCCACACCAAACACCCCCCCCCCCTCACACACACCCTATTACTGCATCCTTGAGTGGGCTTGATGCAGCAGCGCCAACTCTTAGAAGCGGAGACTCGACGCAACAACAAGAGTACTGTTAGAAAAGCTGATGTGTCGGGGATCATTGAGACGCGAGGACGAAGATAAGCAGGGATGAAGGGTAGGAGAGAGAGAGGCTGAAGGACAGGGATGAGAGATGGATTGAAGGACGAAGAGAGATGGACTACATGAGAGAGAGATAGAGAGGTAAAAGAGAATGACATAAGGAGAGAGAAAGGAGGGAGGAGGGAAGGGATGAAGGAGGGAAGAGAGAGAGGGGTTAAAAGAGGGAAGGGAGATGGACTAATGAAGAGAGGATAGACGGACTGGATGAGGAGGAGGATAGAGATGGAAAAGGGAATGACATAAAGAGGATAAGATGTGAAGACAGAGGGATGGAAGGATGGAGTAGACAGGGAGATAGAAAGGTAAAAAAAAAAATAACAGTAGGTATTGACAAGTAGGAATGAGCTAAAGGGGGTAGGAAGGATATGAAAGTGAAAAAAAATGCTGAGAAATGTTAGAACAGATAGAAAAATGGGAAAGGGAAAGAAAGTAAAGGTTGGAGAGGAAGGAGGAAGGCAGAAGGTAAAAGAAAAGGAAGGAAGAAGGTAAGGGAAGAGAAAGAGGACGGGAAAAGATGAAGAAGATAAACGGAGAAAGGGAAGTCAGAGAAGAATTGAAGGCAGAATAGAAGATAAGCGAGGTAGGAAATAAATATGCAGAACAGAAATAGATGGAATAGAGATAAGAGAAAGGTTAACGAGGAATGAGCGAGGGATGAGGGAAGAAGGGAAAGAGGGGGAGGAAAGGAAGCAGCAAAAGGGGAAAGAGAGAATAAGGGGAGAAAATAGGCAAAGGAAAATGGAGAAGAGGCGAAGAAAGAAAAACAAATTAAAGAGCAAACAAATGGAATAATGGATAGGAAAGGAAAAGACGGAGGAAAGACGAGAAACGGCTAATGAAAATGAGCTCGGGGAGAAACAAGTTCAGAAAGGAGAGAAGGAAGAAAAATAGAGGAGAAGGAAAGAGAACAACAAGGCAGTGGAGGTACGCAAGTAGGAGAGGAGGCAGTGAGGGAAGAGTGAAGAGGCGGAGGGAAAACAAAGGGAAACAGGAGAAAGGCAAAGAGAGGGAGGGATGGAAGGAAGAAAGGAGGGAGGAATGGAGGAGGGAAGGAGGCAATTAAAGAGGAGGAAGGAGGCAGTGAAACGCAGGAAGAGGAGCAAAACAAAGGGCGAGAGGAAAGGAACGAACAAAGCACGGAAGGAAGGAAGGCCGGAAGGAAGAGAGGAAGGATGAAATAAAGATAGGAAGGGAGGAAGGAGGAAAGGAAGGAAGGAAGGAAGGGAGGAAGGAAGGAAGGAAAGACATAAGAGAAGAAAGATGAAATATAGAAAGTGAGAGGAAGGAGGAAAGGAAGGAAGGAAGAAGGAGGGAAGGAAGGAAGGAAGGATGGAAGGAAGGAAGGAAAGAGAGAACGAAGGATACAAGGAAGGAAGGATAAAAGAGAGAAGGGAAGGAAGAAAGGAAGAAGTGAGTAGCAGGGACGTTAGAAAGGAAGAAAAGGAGGAATCAAGAAGAAATAATGGAAGATAATAAGGAAAGGCGGAGGAAAGGAAGGACGGATGGAAGGAAGAAAGGAGAAGAGGGAGCAGCTGAAGAAGAGGAAGAAGGGGGCAAATAACAGGAAAAGGAAGAAAGAAAGGAAGGAAGAAAAGTTAATTAAGAAAGTATAAAGGAAAAGAGGCAGTTCAAGAAAAGGAAAAGGGAAATGAAAAGCAGGTAAAGGAGAGCAAAACAAAAAAAAACGAAGAATAGAGATTAACAAAGAAGGAAGGAAGGAGAGAAATGGAGGAAAAGAGGAAAGAGAAAAAGAGACAATTGAAGAAGAGGAAAGAAGACTTGAAAACAGGAAGCCAAAATAAAGCAAAAATTGGGAGGGAGGGAAGGGAGAACGTGAGGAAGGAAAGAAGGAAGGAAGGAAGGAAGGGGAAAGGAAAGAAGGCCGTAAAAACAGAGAAAGGAGTGAACAGCAGGATGAGGAGACCAACAAAAAAAAAAAGGAAGAAGGAAGGGACGCGTGGAAGGAAGGAGGGAAGGTAGAAGGGAAGGAGGGAGGGAAAGGGAGGGGAAACAGGAATAGGAAGTAGGAAGAAGTGAGGGACGTATGGAAGGAAGAAAGGAAGAGGGGATGGAAGGAAGGAAGGAAGGAGGGATGGAGGGAAAGTGAGAGGAAACAGCAGTGGACCGTCTGAGTTGCGTGACTGAGGGGGAAGTGCAAGTGGGGCGCGAAACAAGTCCCTGAAAAATAGTGAAACACGATTGTTGTGTACGTACCTGCTCTCTCTCTCTCTCTCTCTCTCTCTCTCTCTCTCTCTCTCTCTCTCTCTCTCTCTCTCTCTCTCTCTCTCTCTCTCTCTCTCTCTCTCTCTGCAAACTCTCCTTCACAATGTACACTTTCTCCTCTTCTCTTTTTTCCACTTGAAGTTCGCACGTTCCACTCACTCCACCGAGCTGTCTATTTCTGTATCTCTCTATCGATCCATCCAGTTACCTCACATTCTATCTCTATATCTATCTATCTACCTATGTATCTATCTGTCAGTCTATAAATATCAAAGGCACCGTATGATGCAGAACACAACTATCCTACCTTCATCTATCTTCCTACCTGTCTGTCATTAATTTATCCACCTGCATGTTTACACCAACACACAAACACAAACGCATATCCCTCAATCAACGCCCCATCTCACACACACACACACAAACCTCCACTGTGCTTCCGCTTCCCTCACCACATAACATTAACACTAACATAACGTAACCTAACATGATGTAGCGAGACATGGAGAGGGCGAAGGGGAAGGCTCGGGCAGAGTTATGCTTCATTTTCTGATTTATACCTGTAGATCGCTGAGTGTAGGTGTGTGGTAGGGTGAGGCAGGGCAATGTGTGTGGAAGGGGGATAAGGGGAGGAAGCGTAGGTGTGTGGTAGGTTGAGGTACGGTAATGGGGAAGGGGTGGAAGGGGAGGTTAGGTATGGTAGGGGAATAGGAGGAGGAGGAGGAGAAGAACGGCGTCACACCTGTCCCTTGCTATGATGACAGGCAAGTGCGCGAGGCTGGAAATTAATTAATGCGGATCTATGCAGGTGAGAATGGACATTACCTGACACACATTTTACTCATTCCCTGTGGCTCGGAAAGAGGCGAAATGAGAGCGGAGGACAGAGAGGAGGAAGGGGAAAGAGAATGGAAGAATAAGGGAAAAATTGAGTGACTAAGAAGGAAGAAAAAGTAAATTAGAACAAAAAAAATTTTGAGGGGAAAAAGGAAGGTAGGTAGAGTGGGGTGATATAATAGCAAAAAGAATCGAAAAAAAAAAGATATACAGAAAAGGAAAGAAAACAGAGAAAGAAAAAACAACAATAACATAGAAACACAGACAGACAACCGAAGAACCGTCAGACAGGGACAGACATAAGAAGACACACAGATACATAGAGACATAGAGAAATGTAAACAAACAAATATCAGGCTAACAGAGTGACAAAGACGGAGGTAGACAGAAACACACTAATTGGTAGACAAACAGAATCAGCTCAACCGCTCCCCCTTTCCACTCCCTCTTCCACTACTCCACCCCTCCACTCCTCTGCCTTTTCACTACCCCCCCTCCCCGTTTCCCCTCCTCAACTATTCCACTTTACCGTTCCACTCCTCCACCTTTCCACCTTTCCCACCTTCTCATCTCCACACTTCCGCCTTTCCACTCCTTTACCTTCCCCTCCCTCCACCACTCTATCTTGCCTTCCACAGTTTCACTTTTCAGTAGCTCCGATTTTTTTTACCGTTTCACCATTTAGCTTTTCCACCTTTCCACCGTTCAGTCGTTCAACAAAATTCCACCTTTCCACACCTTTACCTCTCCGCCATACTGATTATCCACCATTCCAACTCTTTCCCATTCTACGTGTGTACTGTTCCACCTCTCCACAATACCACCGTCTCACCAATCTTATATTACACCTTCCACAAAGCCACCGCTCACCTTTCCTATAAATCCCTCCTTTCACCTTTCCACTGCCCTTCCGTAACATCTTTCCACCTTCCTGACTCTTTATGCTCCACAAATCCACCGTTCTATCTTTCCACCGCCCCACTACAACATCGTTTTACCTGTCTGTCTGTCCACACTGCACGACCCCCGTTGCACTGTTTCACAAATCCGCCGTTCCACCTTTCCGTTGCAACATCGCTCCACTTTTATAGCTTTCCGCCTCTCTCCGGCTCCGCGCGGCACCGCTCCGTGTAAAGGTTCATTATGTATTGAATAAAGGCGCCAAAACGAGCTCACGTCACATCAAACATCAAACGGCGCGCCACGTGGTTGTAGGCCGTAGAGAGCAGGTTAATGAGGCTGGCTAACGTAAGGGAAAGGCTAATGGGACCCGCGTTACCTGGGGAAAAGATGAGAGCCAATTCCATAGTTTCTCAAAGCTATTACGACAGCCAAATAGAGGGAGGTAAATCATTATCCAAAACCGCTTTTCCTTTTCACGTTTTTTTTTTTGGGAGGGGATTTGGGTTTGCCTTTGAGTATTGCTTTATCCTTTTGATCTTTTCACGCGTTAACTTCCTTTTTTTTTTTACTTTGCTGTTATTCATACTGTACTTACTTTGTTGTTTGTCTTCCATTTCACAGTTTGCTGCTTATCTTCTATTATACAATATTTTCTGCTTCCTTTTCTGTATTATGTAAGCTTTTGTTTCTTTTCTTTTATGCCTAATTTGCTGTTTCGATTCTGTTTCATTTGGTTTACTGTTTTCTTTTCTGTTTTTAATTAATTTACTATTTCCTTTCTCCTCTATTTAATTGGTTGTTTCTCTTCTGCTTTACTTTATTTGATGTTTCTCTTCTTTTTTTTACTAAATATGCTCCTTCTCTTCTTGGCCTATTGAAAAACTGCATTTCCTTTTCTCTATTCTAAACGAAACTCCCTCTTACGACCCTTTCTTTCTTCAAACACACTGGTTTTCTTCCTTTTTTACCCCTTTCATTTTTTGCCTTAACCTGCTGAACTATTTTTGTTTGAATATTTGGTCCCTCTTCAATTCTGTTCCTCCCCTTTTAACTCCCTTTCCGAAGTTGGGTATAATAATGGTCCATTCCATTCCCTGCTCTCATATGGTTTCCTTTCCCATTTTCTTTCTTATTTTTGTCGCTTTTCCTCTATCCGTTTTTCCATTATTTCGTAGCTTTTCTAATTCACCTGTTTTCTATTTCTACTTCCCTTCCTTCCATCTTTTCTTTTCCCTTTCCGCTTCTTCTTTTCATTTCTCATTTCCCGCTCCTTTTCTTCTTTTTGAGCGACTCAACCTCTTCACGTTGGAAAAGAGACGACTGCAGGGAGACATGATACAAGTCCTTAGGTACCTGAACAAGCTCAGCAACGTTGATCACTCCAAACTCTTCACGCTACAAACTAACCTGAGAACAAGAAACAACGGAAAAACAATTCAAGCAAAGCGATGCAATACCGACATCGGCAGGAGTTATTTCTCGAATAGAGTTGTTCGCCACTGGAACAGCCTTCCTGCAGATGTGGTTAGCGCAGAGACCATCAACTCCTTCAAGAAACGCATTGATCGCCACTTTGCTGCAACGGGAGTGAACTGAACGTTCCCAAGAGTAGGTACACAAGTGCTTTAATCCTTCCCTGCAAGCCACTCCTATGGCAAACGGATTGATTAAATCACTGAACGCAGGCAGCTTAGTAATGAGCCAACAGGCTTTCTGCTGCCTGGTAGTCCATGTTTCCACCTCAGATTATTCCCATACTCCCCCTCCACTTCCTATTCGTTCCTATGGTCCATTCTCCCATTATTTCCATGCTATCCTTCCACTCTATCACCGGTCACTACTTTCATCCCCTTCCACTGTTCCCCCGATCCCCTACACCTGTTCCCTACCCCTTCCACTCTGTATACCTGTGTCAGGGATGCAAGGGGATCCACACACCTGATCGCTCTATTTGTCAGGTGTGTAAGGTATTGAACACCTCGTAGAGAGAACGTGGATGGGGGCGAGAGGTGGTAGTGGTGGTGGTGGTGGTAGAGGTAGTGGTGGTAGAGGGCAGGACCAGAAGGAGGAAGAGAATGGGAGCGAGGATAAGGGCGTTAGGGAGAGGATAGTGAGGCTGGGCAGGAGGATAGTTGTAGCTTTGGAGAAGGGGAGGAAAGGTGGGAGGAAAAAGGAAGGGAGGAAAGGGTAACAATAAAGGCAGGAGGAAATGGGAGGTTATTGAAGGGAGAGTGTAATTGGAAGAGAAGAGAAAATGGTAGTTGGTGAAAGGGAGACGAGGGGGAAAGAGGAAGAGGAGGACAAAGGGTACAAACAACAGGTGAAGAGGAAGCAATAAAAAAGGAGAGGAAATAGAAGACGAAGAAGAAGAAGAAGAAGAAGAAGAAGAAGAAGAAGAAGAAGAAGAAAAAAAAAAAAAAGACGAAGAAGAAGAAAAGAAGACAAAGAAGAAGAAAAAGAAGAAGAAGAAGAAGAAGAAGAAGAAGAAGAAGAAGAAGAAGAAGAAGAAGAAGAAGAAGAAGAAGAAGAAGAAGAAGAAGAAGAAGAAGAAGAAGAAAAAGAAGAAAAAGAAGAAGAAGAAGAAGAAGAAGAAGAAGAAGAAGAAGAAAAAGAAGAGGAAGAAAAAGAAGAAAAGAAGACGAAGAAGAAAAAGAAGTAGACGAAGTAGAAGATGAAGAAGAAGAAGAAGAAGAAGTAGAAGAATGAGAAGGATACGAAGAAGAAGAAGAAGGAGAGGAAGAGGAGAAGGAGGGAGAAGTAAAAAAAAAATAGAAAAAGGCGAAACTAAAAAGAAGCAACACAACACAACACACTCGAGAAAAGTTTAGTTGTAACTGCAGTGAATGGGAAACATAAAGGAGGCGTGTGTGTGTGTGTGTGTGTGTGTGTTTGAGAGAGAGAGAGAGAGAGAGAGAGAGAGAGAGGATGGGGGGGGGGGGCCGAGAGGGGGGGGAGGGAGGTAGGGCGGTGTGGGAAAGGAAAGAGAAGAAAAAAATAACTGTGGAACGAGAAGCACAATAACACCGTAATTAGGAAACTGTGTGTGTGTGTGTGTGTGTGTGTGTGTGTGTGTGTGTGTGTGTGTGTGTGTGTGTGTGTGTGTGTGTGTGTGTGTACCTGTTTCCTTCAACCGTGTTCGTAACATGCATTACACGTGTATTTTTCATCCTTAAGTTCTTTTCCTGTTTGAATTTGTGCCTCCATACTGGAAACCATTAGCTAAGAGTGCCGAGGAGGAGGAGGAGGAAGAGGAGGAGGAGGAAGAGGAGGAGGAGAAGATACGACCAGTGAGGGAAGAGGAAAAGGGAAAAGTGGATGCAGGAGAGAGAGAGAGAGAGAGAGAGAGAGAGAGAGAGAGAGAGAGAGAGAGAGAGAGAGCGCGTGGGGAAGTAAAATTCAAGATGCAGTAGTGGAGGAGGAGGAGAAGGAAGAGCAGGGGAAGGAAAAAGAGGAGGAGGAGGAGGAGGAAAGAGAAAAAGGAGGTACGGAGGAGGAGGAGGAAATCGTCTTAGTGGTAATTGGCGAAGGAAACGGAAAAGAGTAAGAAAAGGAAGAGAAGAGGACGGAGACTAATGAAAATATTAAGAGAAAGAGAAGTTAAGAGAGAGAAATTGGAAGAAACGCTTGTATAAAAAGTAGGAAAAGGTGAAATACAAAGGATAAAATATAAGAAAAGACGAGAAGAGAAACAAATAACAGAAAGCAACACTGAAAGAGGACAAGCGAAAGTATTAAGGAAAGGCGTGAGGTGGGAGACAAGAATAAAGGAAAATAACAAAGGAAAACACCCCGAAAAACAAGATAAATAAGTAAGAACAGGAGGGATTAGCGCGGCTCTCTCCCACACTACACGTAGGGTTATGTAACATGATTTGCTGTCCCTTCTAACTAATCTCTTCTACAGATCTTTCTTACTCCTATGAGAGAAGGGGAGAACGTGAGGTAGGGAGAGAGAGAAACACAGAAACACGGAGAAGCAGGAACGGAAAGTCTGTTGGTATATAACGAGGCTTACTGCCCTGGTGATTTAATATTCTCGTCAGGTGCTTCAGTGACCCGCCGAACAGATTAAATCATTTGCTGTACGTACATTGTGTAAAATTAAGTTAACTCCTTTCGAGATAAAGCAGCGATCAATTCCTTTTTTTACGATTTTTTAGCTCTCGCACAAACAACTTGTTCAGGAAGGTTGTTTCAGTGACGAATGACGCGATTAGAAAGAACAAAAGTGATATCCTGCTGATGTCTGTATTGCATCGTTTCATTCGAAGCCCTCAATGGCGGTATTATTTTCTTGGTGACTCGTTGTTTTCTTGCTTTCGTCGTTTGTCTTTTATTTCCTTCTCGGGGTAATTGTAATTGTTCCTTCGTCTATTCTTTTTATATTCCTGTCATCATATTTTTAATCGTCGTCCTCGCTGTTCTCTTGTTTCAGTCCTTAGTCTTTTCTCTCTGGCGTCATTATAATTGTTCCATCATCTCTTTTTTTTTTTATATTCTTCGTTGTTTGTATTTCTCCTCCACTTCTCCTTTTCTTCCTCTTTTCACCACCTGCCTTCCAATGTCGCTTCCTTCCCCTCCTCCTCTCCCCAGTGCCTTTCCTCCTCTCCTCCTCTCGAGTGATTCACTGAGGTCGGTATTAAAAGACACCTTCCCTTCTCACATCAGCTATTTATAAAGGTCAAAGAGGGGGTGAATCGGGTTCTAATGAGTGTTTCTTTAGGTTTACGGTTTAGAGCAAGGGTCACACTACCATCAGGGTCATAAAACTACCCCTGGAAATGCCAACAACTCCTAAGAAAGCCTTGGCAAATCAGTGTTCTTGGGCGGCGAAATGTTTTATAATACGACCTTCTCGTTATTGAGGGACCAGAACTGCACTGCGTATTCGTATAGTAGTAGTAGAGTATTAATTTAGTTAGTAGTCAACGGTAACACAAAGGCAACGAAAGAAAAGGACAAGACTGATGAATGGGATGCTGCAATGTAGTGTGTTGTTGCTGCAGGAGTCTAGTTAGAGAGAGAGGGACAGAGAGAGGGACAGAGAGAGGGACAGAGAGAGGGAGAGAGGAGAGGTCGTGTAGGCGAGGAGAAAGGAGGTGAAAAAAGGAGAAAGGTAAAAGGTCAGAACATGTTAGCGATGGAGAAAAAGGGAGCCAAGAAAAAAAATGGATACAGGAGAAAACAAGAGGGCGAGGATAGAGGAGGTTAGGAGAGAAAACAAGTAAAGCGAAAGAGTGGGTGAGATGAAGTGAAGTGAAGTAAAACGAGTGAGAATGGATGGAGGAGAGAACGATGACAGATGGGAGCTAGAGGAGAGAGAACGAGAGGGGGAGGAGAGGAAGCAAGAACAGAAGGGAACGAGAGGAGGACGAGGAGCGGAGGAAGAACAGAGGGAACGAAAGGGCAAGGAAAGGAAGGAAAAACAGGGATAACGGAAAGGGGGAGGGGGAAGGAGAGCGAAGATGGGAAGGAAGAACAGGAGGAAACGGGAGGTCGAAGAAAAGAAAGAAAAACAAGAGGAAACAAGAGGGCGAGGAGGGGAAGGAAAAGAAAAAAACACGAGTAAACGAAAGAGTTAGAAGGGGAAGGAAAAAGACGAGTAAACAAACTGATAAAAAAGTAACGAAGACTAGAATATAGAGTAAGGAAGTGAGGTGACAGTGAAGGGCGTGGCTAGCGTTGAGGGGACATGCCAGGAGAGGGTGGAGGAGAGTGTTGAGGGGACGCGAAGGGGACGAGAAGGGGACGTGAGGGAGGCAGAGGATGGGCGCTGGAACCCTTGGAAGATGTCCCGCGGGTGATCTGAATGGCATGGCGGGCGTGGCAATGGGGCGAGGGAGATCTGGATGTGCATGGGGAATCCTAATGAGAAGAGGAGGCGCTGGGGAGGGACGGGAGGAGGAAAGGCACTGGGGAGAGGAGGAGGGGGAGGAAGCGACACTGGAAGGCAGGTGGTGAGAAGAGGAAGAGGAAGTGAAAGTGGAGAGGAATACAAACAACGAAGAGTATAAAAAAAGAGGCGATGGAACAATTACAATGACGCCGAAGAAAGAACACAAACGACGGAAACAAAAAGACAGCGAGGACGACGATTAAAAATATGACAGGAATATAAAAAAAATAGACGACGGAACAATTACAATTACGCCGAGAACGAAATAAAAGACAAACGTCAAAAACGAGAAAACAACGAGACGACGATGAAAATATAACAACACGACCGACAACGGCAAGAAAAAACAACGAAAAAGAGAACACCGGGAACGATATAAACGATCAGAAATAATGAATACAGCGACAATGATGACAACGACGAGGACAAGTATTCTGCAAACTCCCGAAAGAGGGCGCGAGAAAGATCCTAAACTAGAGGGGAAGTTCAGGTAAGAGGAAGAGACACCTCGTCGTGAAAAGCAAAGCAAAGGCAAGAGTTGAAAGTTAGAGGGGAGCAGTTTTAGGAAAAGAGTGAAGTCTCCTAAAAGGAAGGAGGCGGGGCGACCTGAAGGAGGGAAAGGAGAAGGAGAGTGAGTGAGAAGGGAAACAATGAGAAGGGAAAGGTGAGGGCAACGGATAGGAGGAGAAACGAAGGAAAGTGATTGGATGGAGGGATGGAAGAAGAGAAACTAGAGAAGGATAGTGAGTGAGACGGGAAGCAAAGAGAAGGGAAAAGTGAAGCCAGGGAAGGGATGAAGGAGATGAAGGAATGGAAGACGATAAACTTAATGAAACAATAAGGAAATGGTGAACGCAAGGGATAGAAGAAAAAAAATAATGGAAAATGATGAGATGGAAGAAAGTAAAACAACTCATCCTAAAAAAAAAAAGAGCATAAGGAGAAGAGAAATATGGAAAGGAAAGGAGGATATAATGAATAGAGGGAAAGAAGGAAATGATTTATATGTTGTGATATAGGGAAGGCAGGGAGAAAAAGACAAAGCGATGGAAAATGATAAGATGGAAGAAGAGAAATAGAGAAACTACGGAGAAGTCATCCTGGAAGAGGGAAAAATGGACTGGAGAAATAGAAAGGTAAGAAGGAAAGAATGAGAGCATAAACGAAGGTAACGAAGAAATGGGTTTAGATGTTTGAGTGGAGGAATGGCAACTTAGAATTCAGAAAGAAGTCACCGAAAAGAGAAAAAAGAACAAACGGTGAAGGAAAAAGTGAAACGCGAGAAGTGAAGGGCGAGGAAAAGAAACGATACACCAAGACACGAAGGAAAATGAGGAGATGTGAGGAAGAATTGCTACGTCGTGGAAACAGAGGTGAAAAAGATGTACTGTAGGCAGGTGAGAAGCAATATGAAGGTGGGAAAATTGAGAATGGAAGGTGAGAGATGAAACTGGAGGAGAAGTAAATAGAGATACGAAATGCCGGTAGGAAAAACGAGAAGTTAGAGACAGATTGAGAAAAGAAGTAGATGAGAGGAAAAAGTGGAAAAGAGGAAAAATAGGAGACATATTAGGAAAAAATAACTATATAGAGCCCGGAAAATTAAAGAGAAGAAAAATGTTAGAAGTGTCAAAAAAAAAGAAAAAAAAGAAAAAAAAAGAATGGTTAAAATGAGAAGTCAGATGAAAGATAAAACGAAAGATAAGAAGGATTGAATAAAGAGTCGAATTCAATGGAAGGAAAGGGAGGCAAACATGTGAAAAGAAATAAAAAGAACAATAATAACAATAAAGACAACAATATGAGTGAGTGTGACCATTAAGAGAGAGTAAAATGAATAAAAGCTTGAGATTGTATAAATAAGAAGGAGTCATTCATCTCTGGAAAAGGTGTGAGAAAAGAAGACCTTGAGGTGTATCACAAGCAAAGGAGGAGGAGGAGGAAGAGAAGGAGGAGGAGGAGGAGGAGGAGGAGGAGGAGGAGACAGAGGAAAAGAAGGGGAACAGAAGAGACGAAAACATTAATCTTCACAAAATACAGCACAAGAAACACATTTTCTCTCTCTCTCTCTCTCTCTCTCATTCTTTCACTTTTTATTCTTTGTTTCTTCCTCTAGCTTTATTTTCTTAATCTTCTCTCTCTCTCTCTTCTCTCTCGGAGCCTCACTAAAACTTTGGTTCTTGAGCACTTAGGTAATTGTCAGGTGCAGTGAAGACCTGCCAGGTAGAAAACTCTCTCTCATGCATGTCAGATTAAGAGGATGAAGTATATAATGTTTTCCAGCTATATTAAGGCTTCGTGTTGTGTGTCTCGGAGGATTGGGGAGAGAGAGAGAGAGAGAGAGAGTGAGTGCGTGAGTGAGAGTGAAAGGGGTAACATATGTACTGGGTGTTAGCGCCGACCGAGTGGCGAGCGTGAACAGGACCAGCAAAACAACCCGGTGAGCAGGGTGGGCTTCTGGGTAGCATGCCACATCACAGACTATGCTGATATAATAGTACTTGATTCAGCCTCCAATGAGTAATGGCTGATTTGACACAAGGTCATTCTTGTGATACCCTATGATTCTGTGTATGCACTTATTACCAAATATATTAATCCTCCTCAATAATTCAATATTCAGATTTCATGCCCCACAGCCATAGAGCAAGACAGGGAGAACAAGCGACTTTTAAGACCTTGACCTGTGTCCTCCTATGCAGGTATCAACAACGCCATATACTCGTGATGAGCGAGTGCACAGCATAGTGGTAACGGTATACTTCGAGCATACGCTATAGTTGCGCGTGGCCTCGGTGCTCTTGAACCTGTAGTGGGTGAGAACAACTTCGTGACGACTGCCACAGCTGGGATTCGAACAGAGCTCTGCGGATTCATACCAAGGAGTGATAACAACTCAAATAATAAATGATAACTAATAAATGATCAGAAATAAAACTAAAACTTTTATCAGTAATAATAATCATAATAATAATAATAATAATAATAATAATAATAATAATAATAATAATAATAATAATAATAATAATAATAATAATAATAATAATAATAATAATAATAATAATAATAATAATAATAATAATAATAATAATAAATATATTCTCATGATAATAATAATAATAATAATAATAATAATAATAATAATAACAATAATAATAATAATAATAATAATAATAACAACAACAACAACAATAGCAACAATAGAAAATAAGTCAATGGTGGGGCTGTTTGGTGGTTTTCAGTTATTATGAATTTATCGCAAGCGAAAGTTCTGAGTCTGAAAAAGTTTTCTCAAAGTTGTTGAGGTTGATTTTTTCTCGTATAGATGTTGTCTCTCTCTCCCTACTTTCTCTCTCTTCGGAAAGGATTCTTGCAACACAAAAATGTCGATATAATTGTAATAACCATAACATTAATTAATTTAGTTCCGAAACATAATACACGTAGATGGCTCATGACTTCAAGAGAGATCGTATTACTGGCAAGGATGCTCTATGGTAAAAGTCACACACACACACACACACACACACACACACATATACACACTACTCACAGACACATCCCACATAACACAAAAAAATGTGCATGCCATAAACGCAATGCTTTGTTACTTTTTTCTAACCCTTTTTCGGTAAACTGACGACAAACGATTAAATCTGCATCTGCATCAGCGACGTCACCAGCGACAGCAAAACAAAAAACGTTAGGCCATCAACTGAACGTTCCTTTTCCCATTATTCAAGCGTTTTCATTGACAGCTTAATGGCCATTCATCCTCTTTTGTAAACGTTGGCCGAGAAACGTTATCAAGCAAACGTTTCGCTCCGACCTCGACCTGTTTCCCTGACACGTTTGCGATTGGTCATTTGCTTTTTATGAACGTTTGCTAATCACTGCGGCTCGTAATCGATGTAGCAATAATCAGAGTCAGTCCATCTAAATCCTATTACTCAGCCATCACAGGAGTGTCCAGGGCTGCGTGCGTCACCTCTGTGTGTGTGTGTGTGTGTGTGTGTGTGTGTGTGTGTGTGCTTACCTGTGATCTGTTTGTCTGCCTTTCTGTCTGCCTCTCAGTCTACTTGTTTGTATGTCTGTTTGCCAATCCCTGAATCTGTATATTTCACACTCTCCCGTTACAACTTTCTGTCTGTTAGCTGTTTGTCTGTCTATCTGCTCGTCTGCCTGTCTGTCTACCTATCAGTTATTTTGCCTCTGTTTTACGTGCCTGCATGTTTACTTGTCAGCCTGCCTGTTTGTTTATGTCTGCCTTTCAAGCTCACTTATTATGTTCATTCGCTGATTTAATTTCCACATCTTCACTCACCCACAATCCTCACCTATTTACCCTCTTATCTATTTATACCCTAACCTTCTCTCTCCTCCTCCTTCTCTTTCTCTTATAACCCTCGACCAGCGTTTTTTCCAGCTTCTTTATCCTCACGCCCCTTCCCCCTCTCTTCCCTAATACGCCTTCCAGTCATCACCCTTTTCACTCCCCTTAACACGTCCGATCCCTACCCTCACCACAACCGAGACCTTTCCCCTAAAAAGAGCTCCCTTCCCTGTTTTTTTTTCCCTTCCTCTCTTTTCTCGTCTTCGCCTCACGCAATGGGAGACACACGGGAAAACGAAAGACTCTGAGGTTTGCAAAAGGAGGAAGGATTTATTTCTGGTTTTAGTGCTATTTGTTTTTGTGAGATTAAATGAATAAGTGAGATTCCATTTAATTTAATCCTTCTCTTTATTTTCTCTCTCGTCTGGAAATTAAAAACCCTTTACGTATATATATATATTTTTTAAACACACACACACACACACACACACACACACACACACACACACACACACACACACACACACACGA
The DNA here is from genome assembly GCF_024679095.1 of Eriocheir sinensis. Classification (NCBI taxonomy): domain Eukaryota; kingdom Metazoa; phylum Arthropoda; class Malacostraca; order Decapoda; family Varunidae; genus Eriocheir; species Eriocheir sinensis. The sequence continues at coordinate 325,160 of NW_026112208.1, read as the reverse complement.
ACGTACGTACATCCACCGCCCTTCGCAGTCTAGTTAAAATCCAATCAATGGGAAGGAAATTACGACTGATTTTTTTTTTCATATTCTTTTTTCCATTTTTATTTCCCGGGACACGCGACCAAAGAAGCGCTAACGTTAAGATTCCGCTAACTTTAGCAGAAACCTCACCTGCTCCCGACGCTGGCATCGGCAAAATTTAAAACCAATATTCCGAGCGTGAAATATGTTGGTGATATAAGAATTGTCAGAATTATTATGTATTTAAGCGTTTCTCTCTCTCTCTCTCAAACCCACATATACACACACAAACACACCCCTACAAACTCACTCTCTCTCTCATTTCCTCACTCACACAATCACCCTTACCTCCTTACCTGGCTCCCCCTTCCCCCTTCCCCCCTCCCCCTACACACCTGACACCTGCCCTAATTACTCGTGGCCCCCCGCCCCCCTTTTCAGGAGAGACACATTCACCTTCCGGGCCGTCGTTCCCCCTTGTCAGCGCCTCACCTCTGGCACCATTTGCATACTTTATGAGCTCTTCCACGGACACACAAACCCGCCTCCTCTTCCTCTTCATCCTCCTGCTCCTCCTCCTGCTCCGCTTCCTCCTCCTCCGCCTCGTTTCCCTCTGTGTTTGTGGCTCTCCCCTTCTCTGGTCCTCCTCCTCCTCCTCTTCTCCTTCATCGTATGGTTTCCTTTCTCTCATTTGCTTCACTTTCATCTTTTTTCCACTTTTTTCATCATCTTCTCATCTTTTCCTCCTTTTTCGTCTCCTCTTCTTCCTCCTCAGCCTCCTCCTCTCCTCTTCCCTGTCATCAAACCTCTTTCCTCTCTCCTTTTTCTCCTCGCCTCACCTCTTCCTCATCACCATCCATTCCCTCTCTTCTATTTCATTTTCAATTTGTCACTTTTCTTTCTCCACACGTTTACTTCTTTTTCGTCTTCGCCTCTCTCTCCTCCTCAGCCTCCTCGTCCTCTTATTCCTTATCATCAAACCACTCTCCTCTATCCTTTCTCTCCTCCTTCACCTCTTCCTCATCACCATCCAACATCTCTTCATCCTCCTCCTCCTCCTCCTCCTCATGGCACACCTGTAATCAAGTAATCATTAGCCCCTCAGCCAGGTAGTCGTGAGGACAGGTAGTCGCGCCCTTTGATCAGCGCGCCTCGTGTTAATCTTGTGTTGGCGTCGTGTTGTGATGTCGCGGGATGGCTGGCTGCACGCTGCTCGGTGTTGGTCTTATCCTTATTAATGTATGCTGTATCGTCTTCATATAGCGAATATCCATTTTTTTTTTTTTTTAGCTTTTAAAGGCAGAAAGATTAGTTTGGTAATTTGTTCAGAGAAATACATAACGAGTGAACACAAATATACACAATATTTATTGATTTAATTTCCCCAGAGCAATAATTACCTACGCTTTCACATTCATCTTCAGTCTAAATAATAATAATAAATAAACACGTGAAATAATTATGTATCTACAAACTCAAACCTTGTTATTGATTTTCTGCTTTGCACACCAGAAAATAGGGAATTATTATCACGAACAAATATCTAATAATTAATACAGTATTGGTTTGAAAATATATTTTACAATAATAATTGATGTCCAGAAGCGTTGCTCAAAGACCATGCACGTGCTGGCGCCCTTCTTAAATAATAAAAAAATAGTTTCATAGTCGACGTTAAACATTTAGCTCAGAATATATTCATCATTATTTTTAAAGGGTGTTGTGGCGACGAGGCAAGCAGCATCAACAATCTGCATTATTCTAATTTTATATATATATATATATATATATATATATATATATATATATATATATATATATATATATATATATATATATATATATATATATATATATATATATATATATATATATATATATATATATATATATATATATATATATATATATATATATATATATATATATATATATATATATATATATATATATATATATATATATATATATATATATATATATATATATATATATATATATTATATATATTATATATATTTCTCTTCTTTTCAAACAGCCGCGTCTACTAATGAAAATGAAAAAAAAATGCTATATATCGCAAAACATGTCAAAGACAACTCAAAAGAAGCAAACGTAATAAATTTGGTCTGTTCTAAAGGAAGTGCACACGAAAATATTAACAATATTAGCTACATAAAACTGGTTCTTTAATTCTTCTGAACCAGGCAAATCTACTTTCCCTCACACCCAACCAAAGAATTCATCTTTTCCATTTCCAAGTCTACTCATCCGTCTAACACAGTCCAGGAACAAAGAGGTACCGGCTAATTAAAAGACAGTTTACTTTAACCAAGAGCATCGTTCCTTTTGTATGTTACTTATGAATGAATTAAATCACAGTATTGGAAAAAAATAGGTGATCATTCATTACTCTTGGTCAGAATAACTAGATATCCTGACTCACTGAACATATCCTTTGTTTCCGTGACAGGAAAACAAGCAGATTACGACCTTCAATAAGATTCTCAACCGGTACATAATTTAGTTAAATCTTTTTTTTACTCGTTCATATATAATCATCACTTCGATTCATAAGATATTTGACCAAGGTATTTTTATTCCATACGAAGTCCATGAACTTTCAACGATAGAAAAAAAAAAATCAAACAATTCAAATCATAACGCTATAAGTTGTTAAAATATGGTTGAAACAATAGATGAGCGGAGTAGCAAGGTAAATGATTAAGAACCGGGAGTGTAGAGTAAAAAAATAAACCATGCACCAATGACGAACAAGGCAATTAAGTGTACACGGCGAGGAAGTAAAAGTAAGGACTCGAGAGGTAGAATTACCCAATCATGGAACGAGAAGCAATAATTTCAGTTTACTTTTTCATACAGCGAATTTCTTTTGGCTGAAAAAAAAAGATACTTCATTCTGAGTTACCAAAAATTTCCTGCCACAGGGACTCAGAGTATATTTTCAGTAGGATTCCTTTACTATAAGAAAAGAAAAAAAGATAATAAGAGAAAAAAAAATAAGACTAAAAACCTCTATGTGTTCTTCAGTCCTCAAATCTTAACTCTCGATCCCAAGTTAATTAACAGCAACGTTTTATATTCGTCTCAATCCAAATTATCACATTTTTGTCTCTTAAGAAGAAAGCCGAGGCCTCATCAACAGCGTATTTGTTATTGCATTCGCTGGAAATATGTCATGAAAGTCAATAACCCTAATTAAGAAGTCACTGAGGAGGCGGAGATCTGGGAGACTAGATAATACGCTCTCTCTCTCTCTCTCCCCACCCCCGACAGTAATTTCCTTTTCCTTAAGTACAAATAATCAGAACATGATATACCACGATATTAATTACGACTTTCTACTCTTTCACGGTATAAACCAAAGCAGGTAAAATGGCACGCTTAGAAATCGGTCTTTTTCATACGGGTCATGTTTTCATTTTACCTAATTGCAATCACCGCCTTGTATTTAAAGCCGTTCTCGTGATGTCTCTCTTTCCACTGAATTCATCATTTGTTTTAGACCGGAACTTATTACATAAACATCACCTTAGGTCAGAGCTGATCTCTTGTTCAGTATTTACAAATATATATTGCATTCATTTCCTGTCCTCTAACGGTTTTATTTTTCAGCAGAGTCTGCCAAAATGTTTACTTGATAGTTATTTCACTACATTTTACTATTTATATTATTATACAAGAATTAATAACAATATAGCATAGTGTATATCTATTTCTCTTTCCCTAAGTAAAACACGCATCTGTTTCCCGTTCTAAAATCTTTTCCTTACATAACCACTTCTTGCAATTATAAGAAGCAATATTAATTTTACAGCGAATTTAATTAAGTGGACGTTTTAATATACGAAGTTTATTTCCCGTTCTCTTTCTATCAGTAAACATGCGTCAATTTCCTCTCCTAGAACCATCTCCATATTAACACCTCGTAATGTTGACCTTCCATGTTTTTTTTTTTCTTTTCAAATAATATACAATGACTTCAACTATATAATCAATACGTTATTCGGAAGGCTATTCCTTGTTCTCGTCCTATTAGTAAAACACACATAGTTTATCTTCTACGACTGTTCCCTTACGTCAACACCTCTCATAATATTCACCTTACAACATATTTCATTTATAATTCTACAACGACCTGAATTTTACGAACAATAAAATCTACCGAAGCTTACATCCCGTACTATTCCTGCAAGTTAACAAGTTTCCATTTCCCTTCCAGGCTTACTCGTCGCGTCGGCTTATATTCAACAATTCTCATTTTCTTTCGCCTCCTCGGGTGATCAAAGCTTAGTCCATTACCTCAGAGACAGTCAAGGCTGCGTGCCCTCCTTAAATTTATCTTCTCAAGGGGTGGCAGACCATTATGTTAAGTGTTTCCGCTCACGAAAACCAATCCTTTGCCTCCCCATGCATTCATTTCCAGGAGGATCGACGACCGCCTCACCAACATATCTCTCAGGAAGATTCAAAAGCCCGCTAGCTGTATGTGTCTAAGAATCCTGATACGTGTGTTTACGTGGAATTATAAAAAGCAATAATACTACCACGCTGTTTTTCCCCTGGCAGAGTGAGGACGGCTGCATATGATAAGTGTTGTTTTCCCCTTGCCAGATGGAGTGCCCGCTGCATATCACTGAAGGTTAGTCTTATACTTCCTACCATTTACCTTAGGGGTCGTTATGCAATTTCTTAGGAGGATGGATACAAGGTTTGTGGTAGTGGTTGAAAGATAAATACATGGATATACAACACAAGGATGAAGAAGGGATACCTATAGTGTATTTCCTAGTTAGATCAGATTCATTGCCTACGATGATCAAACGATACCTAATGCATTTTCCAAGAAGATTAAATGACATTATCAGTTTCCAAAGAAGACGAAACAATGATCAGTGAATTTTCCAGGGAATATCAACGAATTTCCAGTGTATTTCCCAGGTAGATCATTAGATACCTGGGTTTTTTTATAGTTCACTGGCAAAGCTGATGAAGTGATACCCAGTGCATTTCCCAGAAAGATCACGTGATATCCGTTGTAATTCCCGAGGAGGCTCAAAGGCTATATTAGGTGTTCCGGGAAAGGTATTAGAGTGCTTAATGCATTTCGCTGGAGGAATAAAGAATACCTAGTGAATTTCCGAGGAACATTTAGGAATATCCAGACTAGGAAATGTGCAGTCCATTTCAACGGGAATATAAAAGGAATACTACGTTTTCCAGGAAGTATACAAAGAATCCGCAGTGCGTTCCTAAGAGTATAAAGGTCATCTTGTCTGTCCCCTGGAAAAAAATAATAACAAAACATTAATATTTCGAAAAGAGAACAGCGTTAATCGTTTTAATTTCCCAGGAATCTTGCAGTAAACTAATTATTTCCCAACAGGACCGAAAAGTACAACCAACATTTCTTTTATATATTTCAAGGTTTTATTTTTTATCTATTTCTTTTTGGTTTAAGTTGAAAGGAGGATTTACTGAAGCTCTGAGCAGGCCAAAGAGCTGGTCCGCGAGGCTTAGCAAAGACCGGGAATTAAAAGCAGATTACTGGGAAACTTTAGCCAGCACGAGAGGCAAGATGAGTCCCCCCGCGAGAGAGAGAGAGAGAGAGAGAGTTATTTTTTCTCTTAAGAAGGTTTTTAACAAACATTTAAGTTCCATACTGCTAATAAAGTGACGGAATGTTAAGATGAATAATTAAATTTCTCCAATCATTGAAAAATATAATTGATATCGCCAATTACAACGCTCAATGTTTATATATGAATCATCTCCATCTCTCTTGTTAATAAATGAAACCAAGTTATTTTTTTGCGAGACCCCCAAACAGTGTGTTCTCAGACTTCGTTTTCTTCGCGTCCACCGGGCAACACTTTCTCTTTCGCTGTCATCATCTTATTATTTTTTTTTATACGTTCTCTGACGCGTTATATCTTGAGCCATTTTCTTTCATTTCCGGCATTTATTTCTCTTATCTCCTTTCTAATGATATAACTTTCTTCATCACTTTTTACCTCTTGTAGGTCTTTCCTTCTTTACTTATTTTTCCTTTTCCTCGTCCTCCTCCTCTTCCTCCTCCTCCTCCTCCTCTTCCTTTGACTGTCGTTATTGTCGCTTTCAGTCTCTTTTTTCCTCTCTCTTGTTCCTTTTCTCTCCTCTTTCCTTTTTCCCTTCGTCTTTCATGTTCCAGAATGTTTTGTTTTTGTATCTGGATTTTTTTTTTCATATGTTTTAATTGTTCTTTTTCATTTCGTTTCTTGTTGGACTGACGTTTCACATTTTTCATTTTTGCTTTTTTTTATTTTTTACCTTCGCTGCCGCCGTGTTTGCTGTAGTTGTATTCCTCATCTTCATTCTTCAAAACACCCCTCTCCTTCTCCTCATCCTCCTCCTTCTTCTCCTCCCCCTCTTCCTGTTCTTCCTCTTTATCCGCATTTTCTTACTCAGCCTTCTTTTCCTCCTCCTTCTCCTCCTCCTGCAGGTCTTCCCCCAAGCCTTCCATTCTTTAAATTTTCCCTCACTCTGTATTTCCTCTTTCCAGTTCATCTCCCTAACCTTCCAACTTTATTTTCTGTCTTTCCCGTTTTCTTTCCTGTCCTACTACTCTACAATTGCCACTTTGCACCCCCCTTTCTCTTCCTTCTTTCTCTCCTCCTCCACCTCGTCGTCCTCTTCCTCCTCCTTTATTCTTCCTCAAACCTGTTTTTCCTCTTCCTTCCTTTTACTCATATCCTTCTCTTTCGTTCGTATGTTTTTTATTCATATGTTCTGTTTTTTCTATATTTATCTTAATCCTTCTTTTTCCTCTATATTTAGTTTTATTCTTTCTTCTTTCTTCTTCTTTCTTTCTTCCTTTCTTTCTTTCCTTCTTTCTTTTATTTTCTCCTCTCCACCCCTGCCTCGGCGTTCCTCCTTCCTCCTCACTCTTATATGTCACTTTCTCTTCCAACTCTTTCTCCGTGTGCTTCAACAGATAAAACAAACTGTATAATCTCTCTCTCTCTCTCTCTCTCTCTCTCTCCTCTCTCTCTCTTGACAATGTAGCACGTCTCTTCACTTTGTCTCACGAAACTCACCTCTCTAAGGAATGTGTTCTCTCTTGGCCTACGACTCTCTCTCTCGTTTGTTTACGTTTCAGCTTGGGGAAAATGCCGCTAAAGTGTTTACGAAAGATGAAGTAAGAAAGGGAGGAAGGGAGCCGGGAGTATTAAAGGAAGGAAGGAAGGAAGGAAGAGATGTTGGAAGGAAAGAGGAAGGAAACAAAGAAGGATAACCTGTAGCAGTAAAGATAAGGAGGCAGCAAAACGGAAGAAATGAAGAGGAGAGAAAGAGGAAAAGGGAATGGAAAAGAATGAGGGATATAAACCTGAGATGTGAGACAAAAATATAGATGAAAGAAGAAAGATAAAATACAAGCTGAAGAGAAGGAGAGAACACACTAAATGATACAAGATGAAAAGTGGATATGCATTATAAGAAAGGATGAAGAAAAGAGAGAGGAAGGAGGGACCAGGGAAGAGGAAGAGGAAGAAGGAGGAAGAGGAAGAGGAAGAGCATCATGGCGAGAGGGAAGAGACAAAGAGGCGTTAACAATATTGAAAGTTTCCATCCTCTCTCTCTCTCTCTATCATTTTCCTCTCCTTTTTCTTATCCCTTTCCGCTTTTTTTGCTTTACTCTTTTTTTATCTTTCTGTTCCTATTCTCAACCTCCTTCCTTTCTTCGTTATTTTCATTGTTTGCACTTTTCCTTATTTCTTTATTTGTCTTTTATTTATTTTATTTTTTTGCATCTTTCGTCATTTATAACTCTCCACATTTTATCTTTAGTTCCGTCACTCATTTCCAGCCGCATTCTCTCTCTCTCTATATATATTTTTTTTCCATTCTTCTTTTAGCTCTATTTTCTCTTACCTTTTTTTACTACTCTTCAATCTTCCCTCTTCCTTTAATTATTTATCTTCATTCTTTACATTCCTTCTTTTTTTCTTCTCCCTTCCTTCCTACCGTTCGATCTTTCTTTCTTTCTTTTTTCCCTTCATTCTTTCTTTTTTCCTCCCTCCCTCTCACACTCCCTTCCTCCCTTCCTTCCTTCTTTCCTCCCCTCCTCAAATCCATCGTTCCTTCTTTCATTCATTCTTTTCTTTCTTTTTTTCTTTCGATTCTTCAGTTACGTTTTCAATCCTTCCTTTACTTCTTCTGAGCTTCCTTTCTTCCTTCCCTGCTTCTTGGTAACAACTTTCATTCATTTATTTATTCATTCTTGCCTTAATGCTTCCTACTGTCTTTCATTAATCCCATCCTTCCTTCCTTCTTACTTCCTTCTTTCCGAGCTTCCTCCTTCATTCCTCCCGTCCTTCGTTTCTTCCTTCCCTCCGTCCTCCTTAACTGAACCCTTACGAAGACGCCTCCAGAGACGAATAAATCCTCTTTTCCCATAACCTTCCCTAACGTCCTCCTCCTTCGTCTTCCTCCTTCATCTCCTTCCTTCGTCTCTAGGTCTTCTTCTTCCTCCTCCGTCTCTACTTATTCGATCACTCAGCAGCAGAAAAGTATGGATAGAAAAATGGAAACAAAAGAAAGGGAGACTAAGGAGCATTCGAAGAGAGTCTAATTCTACAGTGTCGAGTTGAAAGGATGAACATGATTGGATAAGAAGAAAAATGAGTTAATGTCTTCCTGTCTGTCTGTCTCTGTCTGTCTGTCTGTCTCTCTCTCTCTCTCTCTCTCTCTCTCTAGGCAGGGATGGTGTGTTCAATTTGTCCTGGCCCTTGTCCTCCTCCTTCTCCTCCTCCTCCTCCTCCTCCTTGTCATCGTCATCGTCATCGTCCTCCTCTTCCTCCTCCTCCTCCTCCTCCTCCTTGTTCACTTGGACCTTCTCTTCATTCTCCTTCTCCTACACTTAATCCCTCCTCCTCCTCCTCCTCCTCCTCCTCTCACAATGCTCAATCACAGCCTCTTCCTCACCCTTTGTTGTACTCGACCTGGAAATGCAAAAATAAAACTGAAATAAACGCAATAATTTGTTTTCCCTGCTTATGACACTTGGCGAATGTTGTATTAAATAATTTTCTTTCATTCAAGATTAATTGTTTGTCTGCTACTGATGTGCATCCTCACTTATTTCAGTATAAACTAAGTAGGAGCGATTCTTTTTGCTTCATCTCATTTATTTATTTTTTTCGACGTGTTTATCTAATATTTTATCATCTCGATTTATTTGTAATGTGCAAGTTTATTGGTCTTATCTTTCATCGTCCTTCCTATTTTTTCTCTTCTGGTTTTGTTTGTGCGTGTTCTATTGCTCCGTCTATTATCCATTTTTTCCAACCTTTCTGCCTTTTTTTTTACTTTTCTCTACCGTTCTTTATTCTTTCATTCTTGCATGCATAAATTCTTTCTTTAATTCCGTATTTCATTATATTTTCTCACTTTTTTTTCTTTCGTTCTTTCATACTTTTCCTCATTTAATATATTTTTTTCTTCCTGGTTTTTTTTCTCATCCTTTTACCGTTCTTTATTCTTTCATTCTTGCATACATACATTCTTTCTTTAATTTCATATTTCTTTATTTCGTTCTCTCACTTTATTTATTTTTTCGTTCATTCTTTTATACATTCAATGCGTTTTTCATCCTTTATTTCTTTTCTTTCATCCTGTTTTCCTTCATTTTTCTTATTTTCCAGTATAAATGATTATCTTAGAAGAGGCCAATTTAACCCCAACGGCTTTCTAATAAAAAAAAATATAAAGGAAAAATCCACTCATACGTCACGCAACACAAACACGTATAGCCTGCACTCAGTCCATCAAATGATATAAAAAGTAACAATGGAGAAGGAACATTGGACCACAGCCCCCGTGATATCCCAACCATGCACATTACAACAAAGACGAAGTACTAAGCTACGTATTATAACTTAAAAAATAAACGTAAACAGAGAGGAAAATTCACTTGTTCACTATACATAATTATTTCCCATTGTTTAGCTTCTAACAAAATTTACGGTTCCAACGCATCACTTCCTATCGCAATATTAAAAAAAATCGATTATAGGGAAAATATGAGGGAGAGCAAGACAGACAGACAGACACACAGACAGGCAGGGAAAAAGAAAGAAAAGGGATAGGAGTGAGATAAATATATAAAAATAAACAAGTAATATATAAACAAAAAGAAGAAAATAAAAGAAAAAATATATAAAATTGCAAACAACACTATTTTATATTACAGGGAACAACAGCTGAGGAGGAGGAGGAGGAGGAGGAGGAGGAGTTGGAGAAAGTGGAGGAGAAAAAGGAGGGAGGGAAAAGAAAGAAGCATAAAAGGAGAAAACATATAAGAAGGCGAGAGGAGAGGCGATGAATTGAAAAAGAATATTCGAGAGAAACGTCAAAATAAAGACTGTCTAGACTCAAGAGAGAGAGAGAGAGAGAGAGAGAGAGAGAGAGAGAGAGAGAGAGAGAGAGAGAACATGGAAGTAAATAAGTAATACTGAGCATAAAGGAATTGATAAGTAAGATAATAAATTCGATTAAATGATAAAATAAGAAAAAAACGGAAACGGAAGTCTGAGAAAGAAGGAGAGGAAGAGAATAATAAGAAATAAGGAAGAGAAAAGTAACGAGGAGGAGATATAGAAATGAAGTTAAAAGATAAATTAATTGAACGTCTCTCTCTCTCTCTCTCTCTCTCTCTCTCTCTCTCTCTGTAGTGTAAAAGAGCAATATAAATGCTTTCAAAGGCAGTCTCAAGCACCTCTCCTCGTCCTTCAATTCGACCCTCGTTCCCTTGCGTTCCATTTCATGTTCCGTTATATTTTCTTTCACTCCACTCCTCTTGTTTCTTGGTATTTTGAGCTCTTGAATTTATTGCTTTCCCCGTTTTCTTTGTATTGACTTTCACTTTGACTTGTTATTTGTTTTATTTGTTATTTTTTTATGTTTTAATTTGAGTACAGTTCTTTTGGGGAGTGTCATCTGGTTCAACTAAAAATACATATCGAGAAAAAATGTATTGTTAATCTGTCGTGTGTATTCTCTCTCTCTCTCTCTCTCTCTCTCTCTTCAGGGTACACTAGACCTCCACGTCGTTATTTCCTGATTAGTGAAATTACTGAAGTTTCCCAGTGACAGTTGCAATCTCTCTCTCTCTCTCTCTCCAATAATAATATCAGCATCAAAGTTTAACACAAAACAAAGACTAAACAATGGCCATTTATCTTTCCCACTAAAAGAAACAAAAACGATAAACTAAATAGAAACGAACGAACGATGCGGCACCACGAAGAAAACGGACTGCGAGAAAGAAAAAGAAAACGGCGACCAGAACACGGGCCAGGAAAAGTTACAAGGATACTGACACACACACACACACACACACACACACACACACACACACACACACACACACATTGCCACAGGAAGAAAAAAAAAAGAAACGGAGAAAAGAAAAAGAAATAAGAATCTTACCACGAAAGTTGATATCTTGGCTGGAGAAGGCAGAGGTGGAGGAAGAGGGGGGAGAGGAGGAGAAGGAGAAAGAAGAGGATGAGCCGCAGGAGCAAGGGCATGGTTGGGGAGGAGGAGAAGCGGAGAAGCAGCAGCAGCAGGAGGAGGAGGGTTAAGGAGGAAGAGAAGAGGAGGAAGAAGCGTACTCGGTCACCAGATAAAAGAAGAAATTATATGATAACTGACCCCATAGAGAGAAGATTTATGGCGTGATTAGTTCCGGTAGAGAAAACGAAGAGGGAACTGGAGAGGCGGAGAGAAAACCTAAGTGAGTGTACGGGAGGGACAGAGGGACAGGTAGGGAGGGAGGGATAAAGAGAGGGAGGGAGGGTGGAAGGGGAAAGGACATACAGACAAACAGACATACAGACAGAGTGATAAAGGAGAAGTGTTTGAGAGAACCGAAGAAAACAATATTATAAGGGTCGGTAGGTATAATAGGAGACACAGAAACAGGGAGAGCATGATAAGAGTATAGAAATGTGCTAAACAACTAAAGAAGAAAAGGAGAAGCAATGAATGGAGGAAAAGAACAAGGAGAAGGAGAAGGAGAAGGAGAAGGAGGTGGAGGAGAAGGAAGGAAAACGAGGTAATAGTGGTTGAGAGCAAGATGAAAATAGGGGAGAAGAGAAAGGAGGAGAGAGGGGAGGAAGAAAAAGGCCAGAAAATAATGGGAGTAAACAGAAAAGGAGGAAGCAGAGTGGGAAGGTAAGGAGAAAAAATTAAGAACAGAAGAAAAAAACACGAACAGGAGCAGAAACCAAGAGCAGGAAACGACGGGGAAGACAAAAATAAGCGGAGAAGAAGGAGAAGCAAAAGGAGAAGGCAAAGCGGAAGGAGGAGGAGGAGAAGGAGGAGCACGAAAACGACAACGACGAGGATGAGGGAGAAGAAAGAAAAAAAATGAGTTGGAGGAGAAGGAGGGAGGGTATGATGAGAGCAGTTGAGAGTAGTAATTCGTTACCGTCATATTTCTTTTCCCCTCTCGACGTCAGCTCCGCGGCGCAACTCATTTTCTTTGTGTGTTGATGGATTTAAGTGGAGTGACTGATGAAATAATGATCCGCGGGGGAGGAAGAAGAAAGTGGAAAGTGAGAAGGGAGATACATGGCAGGAGACGGTGGAAGAGTGTGAGTTATGGCCGAAGGTGGGGAAAGGAAAGAAAGAGAGAAATAGATAGTGGTGGGTGTAAGGGTAAGAGAGAGAGGGAGAGAGAGAGAATGGTGTTTATCTTCATATTACTAACTCCATCCTAAACTCTCTCTCTCGCATTACCCTGTCTTCTCTTCATCGTCATTCTCCACATTCTTACCTCGTTCCTTTTATTTTTCTCCTTAATTACCTCATCACTCCTTCTTTACCCCCTCATACACCCACTGAAAAGGCTTCCTCCTCCTCCTCCTCCTCCTCTTCCTCTTAACCACCTCCTCCTCTTCCTTGATATTTTTTTTCCTTACCCTCCCTTCTTTTTCGTCACGCTCTCTCTTCCCTCATCTCACATTCTTTCCTAAAATATATGTAGCTTATGAGAAAAAGGGGATGAAAATGATAGAAAATTGTACAAATTATACATCTTCTCCTTCTTAACAATCTCCTCCTCTTCCTTAATATTCCTTTTTCCTTTTCCTTTTTTCTCTCTACACTTTTTCTCTCCTCTTTTCACACTCCATAAATAAATGTAGCTTATGAAAAAATACACGAAAGTGATATAAAAATGTACAAATTACACTTCTCCACCTCAACCTTTTCCCTTCCTTTCCTTTCCTCTCTCATTGCACTCTCTCTCTCCTATCCTCACATCCTTTCGTAAAATATATGAAAAAATGTGAATGAAAATGAGATAAAAATGTACTAATACCGAGGTCAGCATTTTCGAGACGGATTTATCGCCACTGTCTGCTATGATCTCGAACATGAATTAAAGAAGTTTTGAAATGGCAGCGTTATGATGACAGACGGCCGATAGAGGGAGCCGCGCCGTCTCCCGTTTTCTGTTTCATAATGGATGTAGAAAATGGGGGAGGGAGGGTTTGTTGTGTTGCCACGGCTGCTACTGAGGGGTGACTAGTGGTTGTGGTGGGGAATGATTTTGGTTGTTGTGGTGGGGGATGATTTTGGTTGTTGTGGTGGGGAATGATTTTGGTTGTTGTGGTGGGGAATGATTTTGGTTGTTGTGGTGGGGGATGAATTTGGTTGTTGTGGTGGGGATGATTTTGGTTGTTGTGGTGGGGATGATTTTGATTGTTGTGGTGGGGATGATTTTGGTTGTTGTGGTGGGGATGATTTTGGTTGTTGTGGTGGGGATGATTTTGGTTGTTGTGGTGGGGGATGATTTTGGTTGTTGCGGTGGGGGATGATTTTGATTGTTGTGGTGGGGGATGATTTTGGTTGTTGCGGTGGTGGATGATTTTGGTTGTTGTGGTGGGGGATGATTTTGGTTGTTGTGGTGGGGGATGATTTTGGTTGTTGTGGTGGGGGATGATTTTGGTTGTTGTGGTGGGGGATGATTTAGGTTGTTGTGGTGGTGGTGATGAAGGCTTGGTATTAAAGGCATATTCTTACTCACCTTTGTTGGGGCGGGAGTTACGGATGCTTGTGGTGGGTTTAGTTTGCATGTTGCTATGTTTTGGGGTATTCTAGTCTTCATGGTAGGGGTGGATTTAGTAGTGTTATGAGGGTTGCATTCTAACGCAAACTTACTTAAAAATAAACAAAAAAGAATGTGAAAAAAATATAAAGTGTGTTTAATAGACTAAAATCATTTAATTTACTTTACCAAAGGTTACACTGGCAGTAATAACAGGATCGTATGTGCTCTCTAATTTATGATAACTCTGTCGCAATTTGCAAAGGAAAAGTTTTGCAGATTTAGTGCTGAAAGTATAACAATGACGCGGTGCAGGCATTGCTTTCAGTAACTGTTCATTTTGAAATTTGCCACGCTTTTGTTTCATTTCCGGACTGTGACTCGCGTGCTAGTAGTTCTTAATGAAGAGTTTTAGTCCTCTGAATGATACGCAGCAACAAACAGAAGGAGTTGAAAGAGGAATTAACTCTATTGTGATTCACACTTGTGGCAGAAATATAGTGATGTATACGTGAAACTGCACCGCAGAGGATGCCGTACTTTTCTAGTGAAATATTTTGTCATGATAGTCTGTGATGGTGGAATTGGTAGTAGAAATACTGAATTAATTTATAGGGATATGAATGAATACTTGATTGAATAATCAACCGGTGTAGGGACCATAGCGGTGTGTAGATTAACAAACAGTAGCAAAAAACGCATGTACTTTATATTCATCTAAATTTAAATAATGGTAATTAAATACACATATATATATATATATATATATATATATATATATATATATATATATATATATATATATATATATATATATATATATATATATATATATATATATATATATATAAGGGTCGTGACCAATGGGTGTCGCTTGAAAGGTGTCTGCAGTTTTCACGCCCTCGCTTTTCATTACGAAGACTCGCCCGCATTGCGCTGATCAATTACACACACCGTCAAAGGGAAACCGGGAAATGGAACATTTTTTTTTCTCTCCTACTTTGCCTCTCCCTCACGCTCACCCTTACTTCAACTCCACCATCACACTCACGTCAACACCAACACCTCCCTCACCGCCTCTACCACGACCGCCACCATCACCACCACCAGTGCCACCAACATTACCAGCCACATCACCAACACAACCACCATCACCGCCACCACAACCACCAATACCACCACCCATGCCACCAACACTACTACCCACGCCAACACCACTACCACCACCACCACCACCACCAGTGCTACATCCTCGGCAAACCTTTTCGGTCTCCAGCGCTCGAGTATCGGGTCGATTATGCACTTTTGATAACTTGTGTGCGAAGGTCGTCTCGTATTGCTTCTCTTTCGCTTTTTCCCGTTTTTACTGCGCCGGATATTCGTGGAAGGTTTGATTCAGCGTCGCTGCAAACCTTTGTGCCTGTTAGCCGCCTACACTTTCTGCACATTAATGAAAAGGCTGTGGCATGTACTTTGATAGTTTCGTGCGAGCTTGTCTGTCTTTCTATAAAAAAATAGTACGGTTGTATTAGATTCCCATGGTGTTCCCGGTTAACGTTTATTCCCCGCCATGCTTTGTGTGTTTCAAAATAACGTTTCTTTTGCATTCAAGGGAAACATTTCATTCAACTTGCACATTTGTACATGTTTCAGTCGTACTACGTTAATAATACAAGAATGATGTGACACTAAGTTAAAGTTAAAGCGACATGCTTACTTCGATAAGGCATTTGAAAATATGGAAACATGACATCGATTTTGTTTACGTTTTGTTGACGGTATTTTTGCTCACTATGCTTCTAAGCTACATGCATTTGGACACGACCATATCCGAGGTTTTAGAGAGTTTTTTAGGAATTATTTGCACTGCGCAATAAAACATAATTTTCTCTCATATTTGCTTCGAGATCCCTTTAGTTCACCTTCGTCGGCCTATTCCTCTTCCTCCTCTTCCATTCCCTCTTGCTCTGTTTTCTTCATCTTATTTTTCCTGCTCCGCTTTTCATTATTACTATTATTATTATTATTATTATTATTATTATTATTATTATTATTATTATTATTATTATTATTATTATTATTATTATTATTATTATCATCATCATTATTATCATTACTGTCATTATTATTACGCCTCCTCCTCCTACTCCTCTTACTTTTTCTTTACTCCTCTAAATAGTTCTCCTCCCGCCGTCTTCAGTATTTCACATAATTCGAGGAATGTCTTCACCCCGCCGGGCTCCTCAGGGCAGCGGAGTGGATAAGGACACACCCGCCGCTGCAGAACTCGTGCAAAATTTTAGCCTCGAATTTCACTGCACCGCCGCCTTGCGTCCCTCCGCCTCCCCACGACGCCTTCACCCCTCATTTTTTCTTGCTTACCTTTTTATCAATATGTATTTTTAGGCATCTTTTTGGCTACATTACGGACGTGTGTTTCTCCGTGATGAATTTTCTTTTACTGTTACGTATTAAATCAATTTGCCGTGTATCTCTTATTAATTAGTACTGCTCATATTGTTGCAGTTTCTTGTGACTAAGTTGTCTTTCATTATACCTGTAAAAGGTGCAGTATTTCTCATCTAAAATCTGTACTACTCAGTACCTATGCATAACCCTTTTATCTGCCTATCACATAGTCGTAATATATTCTCTCTCTCTCTCTCTCTCTCTCTCTCTCTCTCTCTCTCTCTCTCTCTCATATATCAATATCGTGCATTAGTAATAAAAAGAAGCAAACATTAATCATAAAGCGATAAGCGAGGATTAGGAACAGCCTCAGCTCACGTAGAAAAAATCAGTCTAGGTTAACAAAAAAGGGTGTTGGATGAGGTTAAATACCACTATAGATCTTCAAATGTTTCATCTATACATTCTCAGCAACTTGTAATCGAGGCATATGTACGTCACGAGTACCTAAAGGAAACAATTTGGAATTCTACGGAAAAATATAGACTGTTGAAAGATGTGGACAAAATATTTCCCAGATAAGCGAGTTCGTATATGGAGATGGAATAATTCATGAGTACGGCAGTGAGTGTGTGTGTGTGCGTGAGTGTGTGAAGAGGTAACCGGTACACACACGAACCAATACACAATATTCACGATTCACCAGTCACAGTTACCAAGAGAGAGAGAGAGAGAGAGAGAGAGAGAGAGAGAGAGAGAGAGAGGCTATATTTCCCCTATTTCTGGCCCGGTTTGAGAGTCGGTCTTTGATCCTCGGCCATTGACTATCACCAATTCCACGTGAAACAAATTTGCTTTCTAGCATTCCAACTGTTTTCAAATCTACTTTTTTTTTTTTAGCCGTGTTTGTGAGTCTGTTTGTGTGGGTTTGTCAGTCCTTTATTTAGCACAGATGAAAGCTTCTTTTTTGTTTATGTCGGTTTAATGTTTTGTAAAAGGACACCAAAGCGTAAATAAAAATGTGGGATATGTGTGTGTGTATGGATAAAAGTAACAGCAAAAATGTGTGTGTGTGTGTGTGTGTGTGTGTGTGTGTGTGTGTGTGAGTGTGCGTGTATACTTAAACGACAAACACCGCCCACATAAAGACTAGCGAACACACACACACACACACACACACACACACATGGCACTTAAACAATTAGATAATTATGCGAAGTATCTTTTGTATCCTTATCCTTGCCTGCCTCCTTCCATTTTTCCTTCCTTCCACCTCCTCCTCCTCCTCCTCCTCCTGCTCTTTCTCTTCCTAAAACACATAACATACATAAAGTGCTAAGCGACGTCACTTGTGTGTGTGTGTGTGTGTGTGTGTGTGTGTGTGTGTGTGTGTGTGTGTGTGTGTGTGTTCTGAATATATAAGATGCGTGAAACAAGGCAGAAATTGCACATAAAATCTCTCTCTCTCTTCCATTAGCGGGCGTCAGGGGCTTGATCAAGAAGGCAGGTGCAGGTATTTATCAATTAGAGAGCGAGGAGGCGAAGGAAGAGCTGGCAACACGGGCAAAAAATAGTAAATAGACTGTCCTTCCCACGCCCGTCAAATGATGGTTTTGCAATTATGAGCAAGGATGGGAAGGAAGCAGGGAGTGGGCAGGAGGGAATGAGAGGAGGAGGATGGGAAGGAGACAGAGAGTAGGGAGGGAGGGTATGATTGAGGTAGGGAGGGAGGGAGCAAGGAAGTGGGTGGGAGGGTATGAGAGGGGGATGATGGGAAACAGACAAGAAGTAGAGACGGAGGGTGGTAAAGAAGGAGGGCGGAAAGGGGTGGAAGAGAGGGTATGATTGAGGGAGGGAGGCAGGGAGAGTGAGAGAGGAGTGGGAGGCTGGGATGCACATTGAGACTGAGAGAGTGAGTGTGACAAAGTGAGTGAGAAGATGAAGAACAAAGGGAAAATATGAGACAGACTATAGGACGCGAACAAACAGACAGGTAACAACACACACACACACACACACACACACACACACACACACACACACACACACACACACACACACACACACACACACACACCCTAGTTCTTGGGCAGTAGATTGAAGGCCTTTGTGTGACTGGGCCAAAGAGATATAGGCCGAGTCTCACACAAATGGTTTTACTCTTCAAACTCTTCTAAACGCAACCTCATTTTGATCCTTCTATTCCCTGTGTTCCTTCTATTATGACTTGCCTTGTGGTTTAAAGGGTTAAGCTTGTTCAGTCGTATTTATTATGCTCCTTTATGTTTGTATTTATCTTTTCGTGTGCTTGTTTGTTACTTTGGCTCTGTATGCCTGTCAGTATCTATGTGTCTTTCCGTCTGTCATTGTATCTGTTTTTGACTGTCTGTATGTGTCTATCTATTGGTATATATCAGTGTTTGTCTCATTCTGTATCTATCTATCTATCTCTTTCTATCTATTTATCTCTCTGAGTGTGTGTGTGTGTGTGTGTGTGTGTGTGTGTGTGTGTGTGTGTGTTTGTGTGTGTGTGTTTCCTTGCTTGCTTGCTTGTCATGTAAACACGTCATATTTCACTGCAAACACAAAAGCATTTTCCACATTTTCGAGCGCTCAATTATGTTTTCCAATAAATCAGCAAATTTCCATAAAACTTTCATCTCATGGCCGGTTCGACAGCAAAGAAAATAAATTCGAATTGCCAAAAAAAAGCGAGTTGTTATCTCGCAATTAGAATACAATTTTCCGGATTATTAACAAACTGTATGGATAATATTAAATTGTTGAATATATTGTGATAATATTATAATGCATTACTCTTCTACGAAATGTTTTAGAGCTTCTAGCAGGTTGCAAAAATAGTCATTGCAATATTAAAACTGAAGAGAAATTGTTTAGTCACCACGATATTTATTCCCTCTGTCACGATGCATAATTAGATAAAAAATGACTAAAGAGTAATATTTATTTACCATGAAGATACAAAATGATTAAAGATTCTACTTTTTAATGAAGCGTATTGGAAAAGTGCACTGCCCCACCTTATGATCCCTAGCGACAAGATGCAGGAACTGTCCAATATCTTCATTCTTTCATTTCAATATCTGTTTTTTTGCCGGTAACTCCTTGTCTTTACTCTTTCATCCTATCAGTTTTTATTATCCTTTTTTTCCTTTATTCTTTCACCACTTGCAACTACATCGCACAAGAGCTTGCCAGTATCTCCACTTTTTCATCCTTTCCGCTGGCATGTTACGGATTCATGTTTGATAGATCTACATATTTATAATTCTAAGCTGGATGATCTCGTTTGTAGGGAGTGCTGTCTAACGAGAGTCTACCGAGGCTGTGCAGTAGGCTGATCACATGGCTATTTACTTCCATACACAACACAAAATAATTTCGTGTATGTTCGCTAGTTTGTACGCAGGATTCCAGTTTGTACTCACATATGGAAAAAATAACTTGAAAAAATGTCGAAATATGGAATGACGTAAACGACTTCGATTTTTTTTCTCACCTAACTTCACTTTTCCATAATAACTTTCCTAACATAAGTATTAAATGGAAACGTGCGTTCGAATAGGAACACTTGCATAACTCCCCTACGCAAAACAACAGCATCCTACACTTTCACCACACTTAATAACCCCGGAGGGACACGTTCATCTGGGGCTTATCCGCGCCTTTAATATATTCCCGTTCATTTCCAAAAGTTTTCTGATGGCTGGTCCAAAGCCTTGAAAATCCTCCCCACCAAAGTTTAGTAACAACGCCGCGGGCCCGCTCGTCCCCGGCTTAAACGGGACGTAAAGTAGACGGCTATCGAGGCTGTGTGTGTGTGTGTGTGTGTGTGTGTGTTGTGGGGGTGGGGAGTTCGTGTGTGTGTGGGGGGGTAGTTTGTGTGTTTGTGTACATATACTCCTCATTTCTAACATTTGTGCCTTATTGGGTGTGTATATGCTGCTCTCTATATCTATCTCGATCTAAGTAAATGTCTATCTATATATCTGTCTACGTATCTATATATCTATATGTCTATTTATCTATCTATCTATCGTTCTATCTCTATCTGCGTGTGTGCGTGCGTGTGCGGCATATACCAGGTAACGCTCCTGTTCCCCCTCCTCTCCTCCCTCCGTCATTTACCCTCAGGTGTGGAGGGATAAAAAAGGCTCCTTCACTATAACTAATTAATCAGGTAAAATTAATATGTCTTCAGGTAGGTAAATGTATTGGATCCATTTATCTCTGTAAGGACAAAACCTCGCGTGATGATAATGGTGATTGTGAGGGGTTGACGACGACGACGATGATGATGATGATGATGATGATGATGATGATAATTAAAGCGTGTTCTAGAGAAGACAGGAACACTTAAAACTTTTTATGAACGCTGAAAAATAGCTAATCGGTAGAGAGAAGAAAAGAGAGAGAGAGAGAGAGAGAGAGAGAGAGAGAGAGAGAGAGAGAGAGAGAGAGAGAGAGAGAGAGAGAGAGAGAGAGAGAGAGAGAGAGTCAGAGACGTTAAGGGGTAGGAGTTCTCAAAGGACGTATACTTACAATTACTTGACAGGTTGATGAAATATTACAACACACAATTTAAATTTTATCTTGAAGAATATTGAAACACTACAGTCTTGTTCTTGAGTTTCTGCCGATGAACGAAAAAATATATGACTACATAAGTAAATAGCTAACTAAAACATAAGTAGCTAGACTAAATAAAGGCAGAATAGGGGGAAAAAAAGTGTAGTGAAATTATCTGTTATATTTCTTTGGCATTTAACACATATACGTCGCCATCTCCTTTTGATTTAAGAATTAACGACATTAGGCATTACAGTTTCTCCGTCTCGATGTGGCGTTGCTATTCATAATTTTTTGTTTGCAAAGATCAAGATGAGGCGTGAGCTGTACTATTATATAACTTAAGGGTTAGACATTCCATTAAAGTTAGTTCCATGTGATAGGTTGTAAGTTTCATTCGTGTTTTATATTTTGCTGGATTTCAATATTTTAGTTTCCCCAGTTAAGTGCACAGTTTCGGTCGCCTTGTATGTGGTACGATCCCAGTCTCGGCCTCTCTATCTGCATTCGATTAGTAAGTGTTTGGTTCTGTATCTGGTTCACGATCTGAGTCTCGGATCTTTCTTTGCATATCGATCTCAGTCTTAGTCTCTATCTGCGTTGCGATCTCAAGTCAAGATGTCTTTATAGGTTAGAATTTCAGTCTCAGATCCAACTCCTCGGTCCGATCTCAGTCTCGGTCTCTCTATCTTGTCTATTTTTCAATCTCAGTCTCGGATCGTACTCTCCTCTCCGATCTCAGTCTCGGTCTCTCTTTCTTTGTCTATGTTGTAGTCTCAGTCTCGGATCCTACTCTGCTCTCTGATCTCAGTCTCGGTCTCTCTATCTATGTCTATGTTGTAATCTCAGTCTCGGATCCTACTCTTCGCTCCGATCTCAGTCTCGGATCCTACTCTTCGCTCCGATCTCAGTCTCGGATCCTACTCTACTTTCCGATCTCAGTCTCGGTCTCTCTATCTGTGTCTATGCTGCAGTCTCAGTTTCGGATTCTTCATGTTTCTCACTCCGATCTCAGTCTCGGATCCTTCTCTACTCTCCGATCTCAGTCTCGATCTGGGTTGCTTTAATCCACATGGACTGGAGGGGACCGATGACGGCTCTCTCCATTCCCTCCTTTATAGTATTCATCTCCGATATTTCCGCCGATAAACCATGCATAAAACGTCCCTTGTAAGCGGTTTCGAAGTCTTTTGTCATATTTATTGGTTTTAATGGACGCTTCAGATTGATACTGCGTGATATATGCTCTCTTTTTGTGTGTGGTTATGCTCTCTTCTAAAATCTAAATACTTCTAAAACAACACGGACGTAATTTTTTTAAAGCAAAATTTCTACTGACCTCTAGCAAAAAAAAAAACATATATAACTACTTTTTGTGTGGTTTAGCCTATAGTTTGCGAGATACGGTTAGTCTATTTCGCAGTTTTGCTCTTGATTTAAATTTTTCACTTCTTATTTGCTCAACTTATAGCCCTTCCCTTTTTAATCTCTAAATTCACCAGCTTCATCCATTGCCTTCTCTCTCCTTCCTTTCCTCCCTCTCCCACTCCCATGTATTTCCCAGTTTATTTCCTCTTCTTTTCTATTTCACACTCTATAATCTCTTTATCGACAGCACTCCTCACTCCTCATTCCTCTCCTTCCGTCACCACTTTTTCTATCTTCTCAGCACCCCATGTATCCCGCTTATTTTCACCTCCACAGCATTCTCTCTTCACATCTTTTCCTAATAGCACAAATTCCCATGTATCAAATCTTATTCATTCCTTCTCTCCCTCACCTTTTTCTTTAGCCTGATCTCCGTGTCCACCTCTTTTTCAGTAGCCCTTCAACATACAGACTCTCTTCATCAGCAACATCCTATCCATAGCACTTAATGTCTTCATCTACAAACTTCTCTGCTCTCTTTCCTTCACCAGTTCTTCAGTTTCAGCAAGATTTTCACTACTCACCTCACATCAGAAAACACAATCTACGGATCTTTCTTTTCACATTTCACTTCCATGCTGTTCCTACGCCATTTCCTGTTCTACCAGTCTCATATTTACCTATCTCCAAACTAAAAAGCATCTCTTCCTCACACTTTTCTCTCCCCACACACGATAATCTCTTCATCCACAGCCTCCTCCGTCCCTCCATCCCTCTACTGCAGTCCCCACTCTATTTCCGACCAGTTTCCCCCCCTCCACCTTACACCATATCCCGCCAACCAGGTGAAGGGGGGGGGGGTGAGGGTGAGGGGGGCGCGTCGACAGGTAATCGCCTTCTGATTGTGACGAAATGCCCATCGATCATATGCAAAACTCGCTTCCTATGAATTTCCGGCGGGCAATTTTTCACGGCGCGGGCTACGGGTCCAGGCGACGGGTGATATAAAGGTTGCCCCATCAATCAACACAGGTAATTAAAATGTTTGCTTTTTCCTGCCAGGTAAGAGGACACCACCGCCGGAGGGAAGGGAAGGGATGTGTGTGTGTGTGTGTGTGTGTGTGTGTGTGTGTGTGTGTGTGTGTGTGTGTGTGTGTGTGTGTTGGGGGAGGAGAGGGGGTTGCCGAGAGGGAAGACTAGGTTAGCACGTTTTTCTAGCATTTATTTTATCCCTTCGCTGCTGGAGTTCTTTCATTGGAAGCTACGGGAAGTTGATACATAGTGTGATTTAACATTTATTAAGGCAGATGGACTTTTCTCGCGCTATTTCTATTTGTGTCCGAGTAAAAGAATCGTATAGCATGATTTCCGTTCTTTAGAGAACGTGGAATTAATATAACGTACAACTCAGAGGATATTACAGTT
The DNA here is from genome assembly GCF_024679095.1 of Eriocheir sinensis. Taxonomy (NCBI): domain Eukaryota; kingdom Metazoa; phylum Arthropoda; class Malacostraca; order Decapoda; family Varunidae; genus Eriocheir; species Eriocheir sinensis. The sequence goes on along the minus strand of NW_026112208.1, from coordinate 301,234 downwards.
ATAAAATTAAATAGTATCCGGTCAAAAGTAAAAACATTAGCGCTAAACTGTGAGCTACACATTGTTTTAATATATATTAATTTCGTTAAAAGAATTGCTATTACTCCTCTTTTGTAAATGTGATGCTGTTGATAATTACATTCAAATTAAATTGCTAAGGGTTGCTGACCGATCCCAAGTGACAGAGAGGTACTGGTCAAAGTTGCGTCACTCGGCTCTCGAAGGAACAGTATACCTTGAAGCAATTAAGGGAGGTTGAAGACATCCAGGCGCGGATACTGCAAAGTTTTGGGGAAGAGAGCCACCCCGCAGCGCACCAGTTTGCTACGTTGGTTACGGCCGATCGGCTAGACTGGCTTCAATAGTTGTGGCACTGTCCTAACATTAGTGCTGCTTTTGCTCTGGCCGAGCTAACATGCACTAAACAACAAAACAACAACAGCCACGAACAACAAGAACAATACTACATTGAAATATGCTTCACCCAGTTACATATTCATAATCAGGTAGAATATTACTATTACCATTACCATTACTACTACTACCACTACTACTACTACTACTACTACTACTACTACTACTACTACCATCACTACTACTACTACTACTACTACTACTACTACTACTGCTGCTGCTGCTGCTGCTACTACAACTGGTCCCTTAACTACAAACAAAATAGCGGTATAAAACAAACTACCTCAATAAAAAGCAAAAACAACAACAACAACAACAATAACAACAACAAAAGACATATAAACTCTCCCTATTTCTCGAGCGGATTTAGCAGAAGTTCCCGACACACACACACACACACACACACACACACACACACACACACACACACACACACACACACGAATACACACACACACACAGGAACAAAGAAGGCAAGTACTGAATGGAAAGATTAAGAACACGATCCGTCATCCTTATCACCACCATCAGTAACTCGAGAGAACGAGAGAGAGAGAGAGAGAGAGAGAGAGAGAGAGAGAGAGAGAGAGAGAGAGAGAGAGAGAGAGAGAATGGCTTTAATTTGCTGAAAGCTGTAACTCCAATACTCAATCTTATGGGAAAAATTACAGCTGTGTTAATAGGTGTCGCCAGTGGTGGTAATGACGGCAGTAGGGCAGAGGAGATGGTGATGGTGGTGGTAACAGTAGTAGTAGTAGTGGTAGTAGTAGTAGTAGCAATAGGAGTAGTGGTGGTGGTGGTAGTACTAGTAGTAGTAGTAGTAGTAGTAGTAGTAGTAGTAGTAGTAGTAGTAGTAGATGATAATAATAATAATAATAATAATAATAATAATAATAGAGAATATTGCCAATTAAGATCAAATAGATAATAAACGTGATCACAATGCATAAAGTGTTATTATAAATACTTGCTTCAGTTTTTCTGTCCGCATATGGCACGTGTAGCACATTTCTCTCTCTCTTTGAGGGTTTTCATTAGCTTTTCTTTCATATTTCTTCTTTCTTATCACCCATTTGTTCTGTGTCTTCCTTTGTGTCACTTTATCAACCTGCATTCCCTTATTTATGATTCTAATATCTCCAGACATTCAATACTCTTTACCTCTTTCTATTTCCTTTTTTTTATTCTTGAAGCAGATTTTTATGTTACACTATTTTCTGATTTTCTTTCTTGCATTTTATTTTCGTTTTGTTAAAGCATTTCCATTTTTTATTACATTTTTTTCAACCATAGAATTCATGTACGTGGGTTTTTTTTCAGTTTGCTTCTTTTAGAGAGAGTGTGTGCTTGTGTGTGTGTGTGTGTGTGTGTGTGTGTGTGTGTGTGTGTGTGCCAGTGTGTGTCAGTGTGTCCTTCTAAGCTACAACACAACCTCCTGCCTGCCAACGCCGTGTCCTGAGGTGTCCTACGTATGTCTCTCTCTCTGTATCCTAGCGCACTCCACCTTCCTTCCATTTCCCTCGCCTTTCACAACACACACACCCGCACACGCACACACAAAGGGACTCGTTTGAGGCAACACGCGGGCAAGGGGGGAACGAAAACGAAACAAATAAAAACCAGAAGCGGGTCAGCGTTTTTCAGCAGTCAAGAAGAAAAAGCTTTAACCCCGTCCATAGACTTTAGAATAAACTTGGTAAAAAAAGGTGCGGACTCACTCGGCCCGTGAAAGCACTGCTGAAAGAAGGGTGGCTGGAAATTTTTACCTTCGGACTTTTGCTTGTTGGCGTGGGACGGTGTGGAGGTGCCCGGGTGGAGGAGGTGTAGGAGCTGGAGGTGGAAGCGCGGCAGAAGGAGAAGGAAGAGGAACAGGAGGTAAAGAAGGAGAAAGAGAAAGCACTGGGCGTTAGATGTTAAACGGTGATGCGGAAATGTGGAAGAGGAAGAGGAGTAGAAGGAGGGAAAGAAGGCGGAGGAAGAGGATGAGTTAGAGGAGGCGGAGGAGGAGGAGGAAGAGAAAGAGGAAGCGTTAGATATAAGAAGGAAATGTGAACGAGGAGGATGACTGTGAGGAAGCGCAGGAGGAAAAGCGAAGAAAAATGAGAGGTTGAGTGCTGGAATTCAAACAGGTATATATAAATGTGTAAGAGAAGTGGAATAAAAAGAGAATGAGGAAGAGGAAGAGAAGAAGAGAAAGAGAAAGAAGATCCGTTGCTCATGTAAAGGAAACTAAAGGAAACGGTGGATGAGAGCGAAACCAAAGGGAAGAGATCAAAGGAAAGGAAGAGAGAGAGAAGGGAGAGGAATAAAGGGAGGGGGGAGAAAGGTTAGTGTGGTGCGTATGGTGTTGAAAAGCAAAAGGGAATTGGTTGAGGGAGAGAATGGAATGTTGGTTAAGAGGAGCACAGAGGAGAAGCTTGTTGGGAGCGATAGACAGGCGAGTGAAGAGGAGGAAAAAAAAGGAGGAAAACAAAAAGGGGCGTTAGGCTTTAGGTACGGTAGAAAAAAAAGGAATGAGAGTGAGTGAGAAGGAAAGTGAAAATGAAAGAGTGGAATAGATATAGGAGGAGGAGGTGGAGCTGGACGAGGAGGAGGAGGAGGAAAAATAAGAGAAAAAACAAATAGAGAGTGAGTTACAAGTGCAGGAAAGGGAGAAGGAGGGGGAGGAGAAAAGGCGAGAACTGATGGAAAAGGAAAAGGAGGAGGCGAAAGGAAAGCTAGAAAAGAGAAAGAATAAAGAAAAACGAATAGGAAAAATGACAAAGAAAAAAATAGCGAGTGAGAAGGAGGAACAGAACAGAGAGAATGATAAAAAAGGAAAAGGAGTAGGACGAGGCGGAAGGAAAGCTAGAAAAGAGAAAGAATATGGAAAAAATAAATAAGAAAAGAGAAAATAAAGTTTGAGTGAGAAGAGTAGGGGAGGAAGGATGAGGAGGAGAAAAAAAGAGACAAGTAATGGAAAAGAAAAAAGGAGAGGGGGGAAGGGGAAGGAAGGTTAGACAAGAGAGAAAGAACATGGAAGAAAGAATAGGTAAAAGAAGTGAAAGAAACAGAGGATTAAAAAAACTGACAAAACAACGAGACGAGGAGGAATAGTTCATAACAAGAGGATCAAGAAAAGTCGATAAAAGGGGAAAAAGGGAGACAAGACAGGAATGCATAGGCAAGCAAGAAGGGGGACACTAGAAAAAAAGGTGGAAAAAGATGGAGGGATGCAAGTGAGAGAAAAATATGATGAGACAGAAAAAGCAGAAAGAGAACTGACAAATAGGTGAGGAAACAGATGAAGGCAGAAAAAAAAGAGGAGGGATGAGGAGAGAGAAAAAAAGAAACGACAAAGCGTGTAAAAGCGAAGAGAAGAAAGATTTGAAAAAGGCGAAAAGGGAAGGTGGACAAGGGAGTGCAAATGAAAGAAAGGGTGAGAAAAGAGAAAGAGGGACAGAAATAAAGGGGAAAGCAGGGAAAATCGCAAGGAAAACAGAGAAAAGAATGAAAAAAGGAAAAGTTGACGGTATGGGGATTGGAAAAAAAAGAGAGGAGAAAGGGGGGGAGAAGGAAGGGAAATGGAAAAGGGAAAAAGAAAGGGATAGCGAATAACTGGACTGAAAAGGGACACGCAGGACAAGAGGGATTATGGAGATGAAAACAGAGAAAGGAATTAAAGAAAAGGAAAAGTGGGCGGTATGGGGATGGGAAAAGAAGGGGGAAAAAAGAAGGAAGGGTTAGAAAGAAGAAAAAATGAGGGATAGCAAATTACTGGCCTGGAAAGGGAAACGCATGACAAGAGGGCTTATGAAGGGATAATGAAATTTCGGCAAAAAGGAAAAAAAAAGTGATATCCATGAAGAAAAAAAAAATACTGCGCGTTGGGCGAAAGGAATTTTTGAGGATTGGTGTTTTTTGCGTTGTGTCTGCTCTGAAAAATGAAATCGCACCCCATTTTCTGTTTTCTTTTTTTCTCAGTAACGGGATTTTTTCTTACTGTAAATCTAATACGTATAGAAATGATGTGAAGGATGACATAAAAAAATGGAAAGTGAGAAAAACGAACGAAAGAAAGCGGAGAGAGAATATATCACAAACAGGAAGAAAGAGAAAGGAAAGAGAAAAGGTATCAGAAAAAGAAAGACAAGAAGGAAAAAGAAAAAGAATAGCTCAAAGAAAAAAAGAAAAAATAGCACAAAGAGAAAAAGGGAAAGAAAACAGAAAAGGAGTATCAGAAAAAGATAGAGAAAGAAAAGGAAAAAATATCATAAAGAGAAGAAGAAAAAGAAAAGAGAAAGAATATCAGAAAAAAGAAAGAAGGGAAAGAAAAGGAAAGAAAATACCACAGGGAGAAAAACGAGAAAGGAAACAGAAAAAAAACATCAGAAAAGGAAAATAGAGAAAGAAAAAGAAAATATCACAGAGAAAAAAGAAAGAGAAAAGTGTCAGAAAAAAAGAGGAAAAGAAAAAAAAACATCACAAAAAATAAAAAAAAGAAAGGAGAGAAAAAAAACAGATCAGACACCAAAAAAAGAGAAAGAGAAGGAAAAAATTATCACATGCAGAACAAAAAAAAATCTACTGTAATTGCCACTGATAATCGCAAACGCCAAGCAATTTCATCCCTTAAGTTCTTCCTTCCATGGGATAATCACGGGAGAGAGAGAGAGAGAGAGAGAGAGAGAGAGAGAGAGAGAGAGAGAGAGAGAGAGAGAGAGAGAGAGAGAGAGAGAGAGAGAGAGAGTGAGAGTGAGAGAAAGAGACAATTAGCTGACTAAATTTTCTACAACTTTTTCGTCAGTAGCGGCTACTTTTCAACACAAACACACACACACACACACAGAGAGAGAGACCCCGCCAACATCTACACACACATCAGGAGAAAAAGCGAAAGGGGAAGGAGGAGAAAGAAAGAGGAAAGCAAGATGAATAGCAGAGGAAAATAAAAGGAAAAAGAAGAAGGAGGAATAATTTTGTAGTAAGAAAAAAACAGTCTGCGACAAGAATCACAAAGTGAGAGAGAGAGAGAGAGAGAGAGAGAGAGAGAGAGAGAGAGAGAGAGAGAGAGAGAGAGAGAGAGAGAGAGAGAGAGAGAGAGAGAGAGAGAGAGAGAGAGAGAGAGAGAGAGCATACCGCAACCCGTCTGGTATGCAAATGCGTTCAGAAGTCAGACAAACAAAACACAAAAGGCAAAGTATCGGCGCCGCAATGGTCTCCTCTTCCTCTTTCTCTTCCTCTTGAATCTTTTTTTTGTTATATTTTCCGATGTTTTTTTCTCAGCTTCTTTCTGTCTCGCGTATCCTTAGTGTTTGTTTTCTCAAGAGTTTTCCTAAATTTTTATGCTCATTTTGAAAGTTTTGAGTATCTTTCCGTCATCTCTCTCTCAAATCTCTCCATTTTCCATGAGTTATCTTTCTCCTTCCTCCATCTTTTCGAAGCTTCTCTCCTCCTTATCCTCCTATTTTTCTTTACTCTTTATCTCTCACACGGTCTCTTCATCCTCTCCTCCTCCTCCTCCTCCTCGTCCTCATCCTCCTCCTCCTCTTTCTCCTCCTCTACCTCCCCTTTCTGCTGCTTCTCCTTCCTCCAGTTCACATTATTCTTCTGTTTCCTCATTTCAGGTCTTTCACTTAATCTTTTCCAATTATTTTCCTTTTCTGTTCCCCCTCCTTATCTTCTTTTTTATATTATCATTCCCTTCCTACTCTTGTTCTTATTCCTTTCTTTGCCCTTGTTGTTCTCTTTCGTGCTTTTTTTCTTCTTCTTGTTCTTGTACTTACTCTTCTTATTCTTCTTCCTCTTTATTCTCGTCCATCTTTTTTTCCTTCTTTTCTCGGTCACCGTTATCGTCATTCTCCTCAAACACCTTCTTCATTGTATGTCTCCACTCGTTTCTTTCGTTCTTTCTTCTTTTCTCTCTCCTCCTCCTCTTCTTCCGCCTCCTCCTCCTCCTCCTCCTCCTCCACCATTTAAACCTCCGCCTCTCCTCTCTTAAACACGGTCTTGAATTGTTATTACAGTTTGGAGAGACACCTCTTAATACATTCCCTCCCTCTCTCCCTCCTTGCCTCCCTCCCACCCTCTTTCCGCTCCCTGTCTTCCTCCCTCCCACCATCCTTTGACTGCTAATAGAAGACGGAGGAAAGAAACGGGGAGGAGACATGGAAGAAAAATGAAAGGAAAGAAAAAGGAAGAAATGAATATAAGGAGGAGGTATGCGAAAGGAAAAGGAGATCATTATTCCATGTCTTCCTCCTCCTCCTCTTGCTCCTCCTTTCCCAGCAAGCAGAGAGGAGGGGAGGAGGATGAGGAGGAGGGAGGAAGGAGGGAGGGAGGAGGAGTTAGCAGTCGCCACACCTGTTAATGAGCACAGACACACCTGAGAACAGCGTGGAATGAGGGAGGAAAGGCAGGTGTGAGGAAACTGTTACCTTGATGCAGAGGAGGAGGAGGAGGAGGAGGAGGAGGAGGAGGAGGAGGAGTGGGAGGGAGTGACGTGAAGGTATTGCGGGGAGAGAAGTGACGTAGGGAGGCAGAAGTTAAAGGAGGAGGTGGAGGACGAGGATGAGGAGGAGGAGGAGATGTGTAAGGAGAGCGGAGAAGTGAGACATGGTGGGGGAGTTTCATATGCTTCCCTGTTTGGGCTCTCTCTCTCTCTCTCTCTCTCGTACATACTTCATTATGCATTTCGCTTCAGCTTGTTTCGCTTTGCCAGCCCAGAAAACAGCATTTCATATTTCTCGACAAAAAGATTCCTCTTGTCTTTGTTATATATCTTTTTTTCTTTCCCCGCCATCTCCTGTGTCCTTGCTTCCTTCCTTCCTTCCTCCCTTCCTTCGTTGAATCTTTTTTTTCCCTCTCTCTGACCTTTCCTACGTTCGTCTTTTTTATCTTATTTCTCGTTTTCTTTTTAATCCTTTAATCTTCCGTCTTTATTTTCGTTCAGAAGTTTCTTTAGTGTTTTCTTTTCCTCTTGTTACTCCTCCTCCTCCTCCTCCTTCTTCTCCTTCTCCTTCTCCTCCTCCTCCTCTTATCCACGGTCTTCGATTGCGCCGTCTCGTACTCCTTCTCGCCTTCGTGATGCTCTTTTGTTTTCAGTGATTTCCTCCTCCTCCTCCCCCTCCTCCTCATGCTCCTCCTCCTCCTCCTCCTCCTCCTCCTCCTCCTCCTCCTCCTCCTCCTCCTTCTCCTTCTCTTTCACCTCCTCCTCCTTTTCTTTCTCTTTCGCCTCCATATCTCCCATATCAGTAATCAACGTTATAGATGTAAGGAGTGTGTGTGTGTTTGTGTGTGTGTGTGTGTGTGTGTGTGTGTAAGATCTATAGGAAAACATAAAAACCACACACACACACACGCACACACACACAAAAGTAGAAACGTCACCACCTTTGTAGAAACTGGAGAGAGAAGAGGAAGAAGAGGAGGAGGAGGAGGAGGAGGAGGAGGAGGAGGAGGAGGAGGAGGAGGAGGAGGAGGAGGAGGTGGTGGAGGAAGAGGAGGAAGAGAAGAAGCAAGAGGATGAAAAGAAACTGAACATGGGTTGAAGAAAAAAGGAAAGAAAAGGAAAGAAAAAATCAAATGAAAGATCAAACGGAGGAAACGAAAGCTTAGGAGGAGGAGGAAACGAAGGAATGAAATGAGTGGATGGTGGAGGAAAGGAGAGCAGAGAAGGACAAGGAGGAGGAGGAGGAGGAGGAGGGTACATAAGAGGAGCCTTCAAGGACAAAGGGAGATGGAAGGCATTTGTTCTTTTGTCTCTCAGAACTTTGCATCTGTAGCCGCGGAGTGAGGACTGAGAGGGACACGGAGAGACAAAGAAGATTCTCTCTCTATTTATTTTCTTTCTTTTTCTTTCTTTTTTTCTTCTTTTCTTTCATTTTCTCTGTTGCTTTCTCTCTTTTTCGTTCTCTTTTTTTCCTTTCGCTGTCTCACTTACTTTCTTCTCTCTCTCTCTCTCTCATTATCAATTTTGTCAAGTCTCTCATTTCCTTGTGTTTTACAGGGCGAGGTAAAGGAAAGGTTTTTATCTTGCTTTTTATTCTTATTTTTTTCTCTCTCCTTCTCGCTGTCCTTTACATTATTAATTTTGTCGTTTCTCGTTACCTTTTCTTTTTTTGTGGACGAGGTGAGGGATAGGATTTATTATGTTTTCTTTATCTTATTCCTTTTCTTTGTTTTCTCTCATTCCTTCGCTCTTGACTTTCTCTTACATAACATTGCTTATTTTTCACTCTGAAGTAGATGATTATTAAGTTTCTTTATGTTCTTACCACCGTAGTATCTTCTTTCGTATTAATACCTGGAAACACCTTTAATTAATCTACTTACTCGCACCATAACGCATTACAATTATACGACTTTCTTCACCTTCAATTTCCCTCATCTGCAACAGAGGCGTACCATCACTCTATATACTTAACTAATTTGACTACCTCTGATAACATTGTCCTATACCTATCACCACTATGTTTTCTCTCCCTTCCACGAACCATACTGGAGGTCTTATCACTCTCATCGCAATCATTCTATCATCACGTCTCCTTTATATTCATCGTTCATCATCATCATAATTCCACATCAGGACAAACGTTTTTCCGAAAGTTCTCCATCTCTGTCAGACTTTACTCCTTCCTGCTCTCTCAAATGCTTAAACTTCATCTGTCGCTCTGGTTCTCTTTTCACCCAGATTTCTATCCCTCATTACTTTCTTCCTACTAAAACGTTCGCCTGTCATCACCATCGTAGATTTCTAACACCTTCATCTCCATACCGATATGTCCTTCTTCCTCTCTGCGCCTCGCTATTAGTAGACTGTACATAACACTCCATTATAATCCTCTTTCCCACACGCCTCCATTACACTGGGCATATCTTCCTTATTAATCTCCCTTGTCGCATTGTTGTCCCCTTCCGCATTACTCCGTCGCTCAGTTCATTTCACTGCTCTATTAGGCTTTGCACACTCCACCCATTACTTTTTTTCATTTCCCCCATTATCATTCTCTTCCACAGTGATCTTCCTTATTACTCCCCCTTGTCGAAATATTGTTCCCCTCCGCATTACCCCGTCGCTCAGTTCAATTCACTACTTTGTTAGGCTTTGCACACTCCACCCATTACTTTTTTATATTTCCCCCCATTATCATTCTCTTCCACAGTGATCTTCCTTATTGCTCTCCCATGTCGAAATATTGTTCCCCTCCGCATTACCCCGTCGCTCAGTTCAATTCACTACTTTGTTAGGCTTTGCACACTCCACCCACAACTTTTTCCTTTTCCCATTCTCATTCTCTTCCTCAGTGTTACTTCTGCATTCACATAATTGCTGTCACTTCCGTCAATGTTACTCTCTCCTCCACTGCACTAATAGACTTCATACACTTCCACCCTTGATTACTGTCCATTACACCATTATCATTTCCCGACATGATTGCTCCATTCACATTACTGCTCCACTTAGTCAGTTTACTACGTTATTTACCTCCACCACCTTACAATTAGACTTTGCACCCCTCTCTATTTGCATTTCCCTCCACTTTACTCCTTTTTTTTTCTTTAATTTTTCGTACCTTCTTTCATCCTTTCTTTCTTTTTTCTCTTCTGGTTTCTTTCTTTCACTGCATTGCCTCCCTTCCATCAATTCGTTACTCTCTCCACCACTCCACTATCAAACTTTGTGGTACATATCCATTATTAGTTTCCCTTCCCTTTATTATTCCTCCTTTTCATATCACCGCCCTACTCTCCTCAGTCATTTCGCTGTTATTGCACTAAGCCTCCCTTCCCCTTATTCCTAACCTTTCGCCATGATCATTCCCCACAGGAGTAATGGACTATATACCTCCCATTAACTCCCTCCCGTCACTTCCTTTCCCTAACTCTTCACCACTATTAGGATGAGCACACTAGTTTGCACATCAATCTCCCTCTCCCCATTATTATTCCCTACACCCTAATGGCTACACTTTATCCGACCTATCCACTTCATTACCTCACTACCGCCGCTTCATCCAAGCACATCATTTTCCTTAGAGACCAACCATTATTTCAGAGGAGGAGAATTAAGTTACCTAAGAAAATGAATTAGCTTTTGGTATCGGTTCGCAGCACTTCATAATTATATTTTGTGGGATTCTGTATATTTTTTTTTTCTTTCAGGGTCAATTCACACACATCAGTGGCCTATCAATGACGTGTCAGTTCGGTGTCGGTATCATCCGTGACACATCAGCGACGTCTGTACACACACAACCGTAGTCGCATCAGACAGTTTGAAGTCAGTGATTTTCGAAGTTGTAAAGAATACGGACATGGAAGTATCAGTGACTGGAATCAATTTACGATGTGTAACTTTTTATGGCTTAAGACACAGGCAAGTGCTGGATTGGGGCATTATTTCATAACTTAATGTATTAGACTGGAATGCATATGTTTAGGTACCACAACGTAGCTATAGCCGTATTTGACTTAAAATGACTACCAAGCCTATGTAGTATTTTTTTACATGTTCATTCTGTATGTATAATCAAAATACCAACTCTTATAGAATATAAAGTAATAACCATCTGCTGTCATTTTTTTTCCTTATTATTCCAAATATCTAATTTGAAACTTATGTCTATATATTTTGATTCTGATAAATCATAGAGTAGGATCATTTCGAACTAATTCAATAAGAGGTTTGTCATTCATTGGTGTTCACAAACTTACAACACTCCTCCAGAGTCCATGAAAAACTGAAAAATATCATTGGCGACGATATGCAACTTCACGACACTGATACGGAGCTGACGCTGAGTCAATACACGATACTGCGCCTGATGTGTGCGAATGATTCAGACATATTCAAACGAGCGTTATTTTTCCCCACTGACGCTGATGGGTTGAAGTGACACGTCACTGATACGCCACCGGTGTGTGAGAAGCCGCAGTTCTTGGTCATTCTTCTAGCATGTGTTTGGTGGCTCTATTTAATTAGAATAAAAGAAATCGTATTTTCTTGTAATTTTTACCTCGTTTTTTTTTTTTTTTTTTTTTGGGGGGGGGGGTACTTTGGTCAATGGTCCTATTATTTATACTTAATATTTCGGTCTTTCTTCCTCCCCCATTCAATTAACTATTCCTATCTTCCCATTCTTGGCTCCCTCGCACTATCGGCACCGCGACGCTAATTACTCCTACCTGGCGATAGGCGGGGCGTGGCAGGTAGGCGGCGGACAGGTGAGTGATAAGATGCGCGGCTGCTCCTCCGCTCCTTCCTGCCGACGATAAGAGAAAGGAAATTAGGTGGTTTGTTTTTGGAGTTATTGCTTTTATCTTGTCTCTATTTTGATATGGTATTGGGCAGTCTACTCTCTTTTTTTTTATTTTTGTGGACATTTAAATTTTTTTTTTTACATGGTTACGTTTAGTGAAGGTTATTGTTTTAAGGAAGAGTTTGCTAGTGATTTTGTGCCTAATTTGTTGTGTAATTATATTTAGTGGAATTGTTGCAACGTTTCCGTAAGCAATTGTATTTCTCTTTCTCTTTCTCTCCCCTCTTCTTCTTCTTCGTTTTCGTCATCTCCGTCTTCTTCACCTTCTTTTTCTTCTTCTTTTTCTACTTCGTCTTCGTCTTCGTCTTCGTCTTCTTCGTTCTCTTCTTCATTACCATCATCGTCATCTTCATTCCTTCTTCTTCTCCTTTACCTTCCTCATCATCTTCCCAGCCGCTCTCTCTCTCTCTCTCTCTCTCTCTCTCTCTCTCCCATTCCTGCGCCAGCTCGACGCTACGTAACTCTCGCGGACTTAATTATACATTGTGTTCCTCGGATTGAACGCACGTGAGCATCACTTACCTTGCCAGACTAGAGACACGGCAACAGCCAGCCCATTCGTACCGTGTTCCTGATAATTAGGTGGTGGGCGGGGGAGAAGGAGACGGAGGAAGCGGAGGAGGAGGGGAAGAGTGGGGAGGGAATGCGTAGGAAGGATGGAGTGGGAAGAGGTGGGTGGTGTGAAGATGAAGGAGGAGGAGGAGGAGGAGGAGGAGGAGGAGATAGATGTAGAGCAGATAGAGAAGGAGGAGAAATACATAGGAATACATAGGAATAACAGACACCAGAAGACCTATCGGTCTATGGCGAGGGTGTCTGTTTACTACCGCTACTGCTAGTAATCTACGTGTGGTAGGATAGGACAGAAAAGATGAAGGCTCCTCCCCACCCACCTCTCCCTCCGGCAACGTGCCGGCAGGAAATAGTTAGAAGAGAACACCATGTACCTTTAAGGAAGAAAGGGACATGGAAATTTTACAGTAAAGAGAGAAATAAGAGGAAATTACTACCCTTAACTTACACTACTGGTAACCTAAGCTGTGGGGGAAAACGACTTAATTACATAAGAACATAAGAACACAGAAATACAGGGAGACTGGAGAGGACGAGTGGACTACACAGGGCAGCCCTAGAATCCCCCCTAATACTCACGATGGGTGAGGTGTAGTTTCAGGGGCACAGGTGGAGGCTTGATCCTCTTTTTACCGGCGGTACTAGGCACGCACCAGTAACCTGTCACATTACTGCACCCACACCTCACTCCATCTGTCATGCGGACATTAACTGTTGCTTTACTCTATTGTTAACTTACGCTACTTGCAATCTAGGTTGTGGGGGAGAATAATATGGATTTAGGTTGAGGTCTTGCTGCAATCTGTCTGAAAACATGCGAAGAAGGGTCAGTATAATCTTATATCCCTGAAGTACTTATCCAATGAAGACTTGAAGCTATTGATACTCTGTGCGCTAACTACTGACGGTGGGAGTCTATTCCAGTGATCGACGACTCTGTTATTGAAAAAACTTCTGCGCACCAATGTGTTACATCGGTTTCCCTTTAACTTCATACCGTTGCTGCGTGTTATTGTGTTGGTGTCTCTCTGAAATAGACTATCTGGGTTAATGTTGTCGAATCCATTAAGGATTTTGAACACTTCAATTAAGTCCCCTCTTATCCTTCGCTTTTTTAGGGAAAACATATCTAAACGCTTTAAACGCTCGTCATATGGCAAGTTTCGGAGCGCTGGAATTTGTTTGGTTGCTCGTCGCTGTATCCTTTCTAGCAAAACTTGATCTTTGATAAAGTTCGGTGACCAGAACTGAACGGCGTATTCTAGGTGTGGTCTTACAAATGCTAAATATAATCTCTTCATAAGTTCGGGTGATTTATAATCAAAGTTTCTTGAGATTAATCCTAACATCATATTGGCTTTTTTACTCGCTGCAGAACATTGATCACTCATTTTAAGAGTGTTACTGATAATGACACCAAGATCTTTTTCTTGTTTTACTTCGCTAAGCTCATGTCCTTGAATCTGATATTTAAAGTTAGGATTTTTTTCAACTATGTGCATTACTTTAGATTTATCTACGTTAAAACTCATTTGCCATTTTTCGCTCCAGTCGGCAAGTCTTATTAAGTCTGATTGAATATTCTCGCAACTTTGACTGTTCATTACCGTACCTCCTAATTTGGTGCCGTCGGCGAATTTGGCTACTTTTGATAGGATATCAGTTTCTAAGTCGTTCACGTAAATTATAAATAGTGTTGGCCCCAGGACCGAACCTTGGGGCACGCCACTGGTGACGGGTTGCCAATCCGATGCTTCACCATTAAGAACTACACGTTGTTCTCTGTTGGTGAGCCAGTCATGAATCCACGCACATAGATGGTCGTTAATACCGTGGGAACGCAGTTTTGAAATAAGCCTAACGTCAGGAACTTTATCAAACGCTTTCTGAAAATCTAAGTAAATTACGTCATATGGGCTTCGGGCGTCCCAACATGTATAAACATCGTTGAAAAAGGTTAATAGGTTGGTAAGGCAAGACCGATTACTACGAAATCCATGCTGACTATCAGTTATCAGGTCATTTGTTTCAAGGAAAGTGATCATTTTATCCCTGATTATTTTTTCGAATAGTTTAATTAGGTCAGACGTAAGGCTGATGGGACGATAATTACTGGCTTGTTTTTTATCTCTTTTTTTAAAGATCGGGGTTATATTGGCCTTTTTCCACTCGAGGGGCACATTGGCCTGTGCTAATGACTTGTTGAATATTAATGTTATGGGTAATTCTAGCTGTTGACCACATTCTCTCAACACGCGAGGAGATAAATTGTCGGGGCCCGGAGATTTATTTGGATCTATTTTCTGCAGGTACGCACACACTTCGCTGATATCAATTTCGGTCAATGCAAGCTTATGTTCTTCAGGGCCTTGAAAAATTTTCTTCGGGGCTGGAGTCGATGTCATGTTCTCTTTTCTAAATACGCTACTAAAGGTTGAATAAAGGACCGACGCCATGCCTTTATCATCACTAATCGTATTGCCACTTAATAGTAGTGGGCCGATATTATTTTTAACAGTTTTTTTGTTTCTTATGTAACTGAAAAATAACCTGGGATTTTTCTTTGCATCGAGTGATATTTTCATCTCATATTCGCGTTTCTGTTTTCTGATTTTCCTTTCGCACTCTCTCTTGACATTGATGTAATTAGTGTGATCCTGTGAATTATGTGACAGCTTATATTGCTTATACAGTTTTCTTTTTTCGACGATGATTTTTTGTAGGTAATTATTCATCCACAACGGTTTTTGATTATCAGTCCTTCGTGGCTTGAGTGGAATGAATTTATTTACACTCGCAGTGATTTGTGCAGTAAAACGATTACACATTTCTTGAACGCTGACGTTGTTGCGCAAATTATTACAATTTACTGAAGACAGTTCTCTTTTTAGGTCCATAAAATTTGCTTTACTATAATTAGGTATTAAGAGTGAGTTTGCTCGTGCTTTTGTTTCAATATTTAAAGCGCATCTGATTATGTTGTGGTCACTGCTTGCAATTGGCTCGCCGACCTCACAGGCGGTTATGAGGTGGCTGTCGGTCGTGAAGACTAAATCCAGAATGTTATTTCCTCGCGTCGGCGCGGTAACTGTTTGATAAAGAAATGTATCATGCGCAAAATTTAATAATTTAGTTCCTTCCCTGTCGGCAGATAGTGCAGACCAGTTAACAGGGGGGTTATTGAAGTCGCCGCATATTATTGCATTTCTGTTTCTGATAATTTGATTTATCTCTGCGTAGAGATTTCGATCAATGTCTTCATTTGATTTAGGAGGTCGGTAAATTACGCCCAGAACATACTTTTCATTATGGATCGTCGCTTGTACATACAATGAATCATAAGCCTCTGTTTCGGTTGTGTTAAGCTGAATGACCTCTAAATTACTTTTAGCATATATTATTACATCTCCACCTTTTTTGTGAAGACGACACTTAGCAAACGCGTTGTAACCATTGATAGCTACTTCACTTAACTGATGCTTGTCGCGTGTATTCAACCATGTTTATGTGATCAAAATCAAATCGGGTTTTTCAGCAATTGCATGTATTATCAAATAGCTACGCTTCTGAATAATGCTACGGGCATTTACATAGATGTTTAATTTATTCGCCGAGCGTGCACCATATATCAACTGTTGTTTCTCTGGAATAGTGCGTCAGACCTGATTATCTACAACAACCTCTACCTCATCACTCACCTGAGTGGCTGTTGACCTGACCGCTACCTCAGTATCCCCCACCTGGGGGTCTGGTAAGGAGGATATAGAGGTAGAGCAGATAGAGAAGGAGGAGGAGGAGGAGAAGTTGGAGGAGGAAGAGGAGGTAGGAGAGTGCAAGGACAGTTAGAGAGAGAAGGGCACATGACGAGAGAGGGGAACGACGCAGAGGAGGAGGAAGATGTGATGATGGAGAAGAAGAAGGAGAAGGAGACGAGGAGGAGAGAAGAATATGCAAAAGACGAAAAAGGAAGAAAGGGAAGGAGCAAGAGGAAGGTTAAAACTTATGGGGACAAGAAGGAAAGAAGAGGATGCATAAAGCGAAGAGGGAAGGGGGAAGGATGAAATGAGGATGAAAACTTAGAAGAGGGAGATAAGGGAAGGGAAAGAGTGAGGGGGCGGGAAGATGAGGTTGAAGAGGAGTAAAAAACGCGAGGTAATGAGGTAATGAAGGTTAGGGGGAGAGAACAATGAGGATTTGAGTAGGAGTGTATGCAAATAGTGTGAGAAAGGATGACGAGGTATAAAGAGCAAAGGAAAAGGAAAAAAGGGCCTTATAAGCATAGTTTTGATGCGGGGGATTTCGGGAGAGGGAAGAAAAAGGAGAAATAAGTAAGTATGAAGGTATGGAGATAGTGTGAGAAAAGGATGGCGGGAAAAAAGGGGAGAAAGGGGCTTTTGAGTATGATTTTAATGAGAACTTTACGAGAGTGGGAGGAAAGGAAGGGAATAAAAAAGGAAAGGAATAAGAGCAAAATAAGAGGAAATATTATAAACTGACAATACTATTAAGAAGTGTGTTGGAAAGGGATAAAAGGAAGAAATATGAATGCAGAGAAGAAATATGAGTGGGAGTGTGAAGGGGAAGGAAATGGATATGTGGAAACTAACAAAATATTCAAATAGTGTTGGAAAGATATTAAAGAAAGAAAAAAATGAACGGA
This sequence comes from Eriocheir sinensis, assembly GCF_024679095.1. Lineage (NCBI taxonomy): Eukaryota > Metazoa > Arthropoda > Malacostraca > Decapoda > Varunidae > Eriocheir > Eriocheir sinensis. The sequence goes on along the minus strand of NW_026112208.1, from coordinate 284,287 downwards.
GTCAAAAATATGAGCGAGAATGTGTAAGGGGAAGGAGGTGGAAAAGAAATACATATAAAGAAAGAGGAGACGCTTAAGGATGAGAGTGTTTTGAAAGAAGGTGAAAAGATAAAGTTTAAAGGAAAGGGAAAGAGGAAGCACACTCGCGACTGAAAGAAAACGATTAACTTTTAGAGCGGGACGGGAATGAAAGAGGAGAAAAGTCGATTTTTGAAGAGTTCTTGCGGAGTGTGAGGAAAGAAGTAAATAAAAGAACACTCCGAAAAACACACGAGGAAGCAGAAATCTAATAATAGTTCGCTTGGGTTTAGTTCTAGTTGCTGTGTGCTGGGTATGAAAGTGAGACAATACCTGTACCACATATTTTACCTGTTGATTTCTCACATTAAAAGAAAATTATAAAAGAAAACTAAAAACGCTATTATTATAAGACAAACATAAGTCGCTTGTGCTCATGCCATTCTTATTCCTATTAACATATATATTTCACTGTGGTATTGTGAAGGGATATAACTCTATTTTGACTATTAGAGTACCTGTTATTATACTTTCCTGCTTTATTACTATATCTGATAGAGTTTATTTATTTGAGGTCCTTCCTCTTGCCATCAATTACAACAATATCAGCATGCAGTAACCGGTGTCCTACGAATTTCCTATAAACCACTTTTACGGGTTAAGGCTACAGACAGAAAGACAGACAGAGAGACAGAAATGACGACAGTGACAGACGGATAATCATATAACCAGGACAGGCAGACAAGCAGACAGACAGATACACGGATAGAGAAATAGACAGAAAAAAATACGCAGAAGAACAAACAAGAAGACAGATGTAGACAGAAGCAAATACAGATGAAGGAAAGTGTAATGAAAGGGAAAAGGGGAGGATATCAAGAAAAGAGGCAGGAACGAAGGAAGGAACGAAGAAAGGAAAGAAGGGAGAAAGAAAGATAAGAAGGAATGATAAGTGAAAGCAAGGAAGAAGGATGAGAGGAAGGAGAGACGGCAGTGAAACGAAAGCACAACCCGTACACCCATCCACGCATTTTAGCATACGAACAAACACACAAACACACACAAAGAAAACAATAAATAAAACAAAAAAATAAAAAAAGGACTCTGAATTCATTTATTCATATATGGACACACACACACACACACACACACACACACACACACACACACACACACACACACACACACACACACACACACACACATGCAGACACACACAAATACCCCAAAAAAAACTACACACACAAAAACATACCCCAACCCCTTCCGAGTCCCGTTCCAAACACACACATAAACACTCCCGTACCACCACCAACACCCCCACTACCCCTCCCACCCTCTCTCCCCTTCACCCTCCCAGCACCACAACCCATACTACCACCCCTACCACCACCACCACCACAACCATCCCTCCCTCCGCTCTCCCCTTCCACAAACCACCAACGCCACCCAAAATAAAAAGGAAAAAACAAGAGAGAGGCATACCCACAAAAAATTAATCCATAAATACACATACATAGAGTGCTTGCGGGCCATTAATGCAGAGCAGGAGTGCCGCAAAAAGCCGAGGCACCAGTGACGGCGGAACTTTAGCATGACTGTGAACATTTGGGCGCCGCGTTCTCCCGATAGTTAGGAATTTGAAAAAAGCTCCGCCAACATAACACGAAAGCCAGAAGGGATATGATGTGCTGGGTATGAGGGGGGGGAGAGAGAGAGAGAGAGAGAGAGAGAGAGAGAGAGAGAGAGAGAGAGAGAGAGAGAGAGAGAGAGAGAGAGAGAGAGAGAGAGAGAGAGAGAGAGAGAGAGAGAGAGAGAGAGAGAGAGAGAGAGAGAGAGAGAGAGAGATGGTGTATCTATTAAAAAAAAGATCCCAGGAAAAACAACCACCTAGGTCCGAAATAATCCTAGACACTGCTAAGACGAGCCCAGGAATGTTCTTACGACCTGTAAAAATATGGTATCCGTACCGAGGTTTGGGCGCTCGGCATGTGGTTCGTTCAGCTCCAGGCACAAAAAGATACATGACTGAATTCCTACGACCAAGACTTCTACTGCGAATTTCCCTCCCACAGAGAGACGTCCATAACGACCCTAGCGATGCAGAACTTTTAAGGGATCCTTGCAGGGATAATTTGTGTTACTGATACGATGAGAGCCTTCTTGCAAAGTCTAGCAAGCCCTCGCCCTTGATGCGAAGTAATGATTTTGCCGTGGTAGCGCGATACTGCGAAGAGAATAGTTTTAATTTCCACAAGTAGCAGTGAGTCTCGACCGTCGTTTGTCCAGTTTGGCTTCCTCAAAAAACAAGTTCACAATAATAAATAAAAGTACTGCTGGTGATGATGTTTGTCACGGCGCCATGCGTTGAGTGATGGTATGACAGGAGCTGAGTGACAGGAAAAAAACAAATCTGGGATATGTATATTTCTATAAAACATGCCTTAAAAAATCCTAAATATATCAAACATAATCTAGGGTTCGTTCACAGCAGCCTAACAAATATTCTGTAAACATAATTCCGTTCAATATATATAACATGAAACAATTCTTCCTTCTCGTCTATGCTACATGCACCGGTTCTCGCTTAACCCTCTAATGTACAGAGTTACGGCCTAGAACAGTCCCGGGTATATATTCCTAAGAATCTGCCCTCCTCAGCAGGATTTCACGGTGGCTCCTGCAAACCTTCATAAATAAGAGCATAGAAATCTGATAACCGGGTCAGTATTCGAGAGAGAGAGAGAGAGAGAGAGAGAGAGAGAGAGAGAGAGAGAGAGAGAGAGAGAGAGAGAGAGAGAGAGAGAGAGAGAGAGAGAGAGAGAGAGAGAGAGAGAGAGAGAGAGAGAGAGAGAGAGAGAGAGAGAGAGAGAGAGAGAGAGAGAGAGAGAGAGAGAGTAAAAACGAGCCTACACACTCGGCCGGCTCTTCTATTGCGCCAAGGGTAACAGAAGCACACTAGACGAAGAGTAAGTGTAGTGAGAGGAGGAAGAAGAGGAGGAGGAGGAGGAGGAGGTGCAGCGAGAAGAGGAATAAGAGGAGGAAGATAAGGAGGAGAGAGATAAAAGGAGTACGTACAGAACTAGGAAGAACCAGGTTACCCAAGTGTACATCAGCAAGTAAAGACTGGGAGACGTAGTGAAAGGAGGAAGAAGAGGAGGAGGAGGAGGAGGTGTAGCGAGGGAAGGAAGAAGAGGAGGAAGAGGAGTGAGGTAAGAGTGGTACGTACATAACCAGGAAGAAGCAGGTCACCAAAATGTAAATCAACAAACGAAGAATGGAAGAGAAAGCAAGACTATCGAAAGCTTAAAAAAAAACACGAATACAAAGAAAACGAAAAATAAGAAAAAAATGATATCAAATAGCTGAACTTAACAAGAGGGGGAGGTAATAAAGATCAGAGAAAATAAAGTATCGAAATAAAACTATTGGCACAACAAAGACAGTGACGCGCGTAAACAAAACAAAAAAAAGGTGATAAAGTTAAGTAAGTAAAACTGAGTTACGAGTTCAGAAAAAGTAAACGCGAAAAATCTAAGACGAGAAAAAAGGGGTAGAAGGGGAAAGCAAGGAAATAAAACAAGAAATCATAAAAAGGGAGGAAACAGAAAAATCTAACTTCAAAGGAAGAAGGAGAAGAGACAATGTGATTAACAAAATAACTAAAGAAAATAGGAAGGCAGTAAAAAAAAAGATCAATAGAGTTACATGGAGAGAGAGAGAGAGAGAGAGAGAGAGAGAGAGAGAGAGAGAGAGAGAGAGAGAGAGAGAGAGAGAGAGAGAGAGAGAGAGAGAGAGAGAGAGAGAGAGAGAGAGAGAGAGAGAGAGAGAGAGAGAGAGAGAGAGAGAGAGAGAGAGAGAGAGAGAGAGAGAGAGAGAGAGAGAGAGAGAGAGAGAGACCCCAAAAAAGGTTAACAAGGAGAAAGTTTATTGGCTGAGAAAACAAGAGAAGTTCAAGACTTAGTACAGAACCCAAACATGAGAGAAGACAAGAAAGAGCGCGTTGAGGAAGACAAAATAAATACGTAAGACCTACACGAATTCCTTCCACTGACTTGAACCATTTCGTCATCTTCCTCGGTACCCTTTTTAAGTAAGAGCGGCGAGTTCGCGTTTTATTTCCTTGACGTTGATTGTACTATAAGAAAATTAAATAAACAGTACTCCCAAAGACAGATAAAAATAGATTCATACAGGAAATCAGACGAAAAAAATAAACAAACATAAATAGAAATCAGAGTAATCTTTTTTTTGTCTGATTATGCTGTATGAAAATAAGAAAAATAAACACTACTTCCAAAGACAGGTAGAAGTAAAAGAATAATCGAAAATCAGACGAAAACCTCAAAAAAAAAAATATACAGAAATTACAAGCAAGCACAACACAACAGAATAAAGGCAAAGTAAGAAGACCAAATTAAAAAAGGGCGACAAGACGAAACAAGGTCGCAATGAAAAACAAACATGAAGGCCAAAGCACAAAGGCGGAGTGTTTATATATATAGACAGAAAGGGGGGGAGGGGGGGGGGCGAGATTGAAAAGTTAAGAACCCATTGACAGGAGAGAGAAAGAAACAAAAAAGGAAGAACATTTAAAGGACTCAAGTGAGCAAAGAGAGAGAGAGGAAGTGTGTTTGAGTGAGAGAGAGAAAGAGTGAGAGAGAAAGAGAGAGGTGAGCACATAGAGGAGAGGCGATGGAGGGAGGGAAGAGTGGATGAGGGAAAGAATGAGAAGAGGGAGGAACAAGTGAAAGGAGGAAGAGAGAGAAGGATGATGGAGGGAGAACACTTTGGAGGAGAGGATACTCGAGAGAGAGAGAGAGAGAGAGAGAGAGAGAGAGAGAGAGAGAGAGAGAGAGAGAGAGAGAGAGAGAGAGAGAGAGAGAGAGAGAGAGAGAGAGAGAGAGAGAGAGAGAGAGAGAGAGAGAGAGAGAGAGAGAGAGAGAGAGAGAGAGAGAGAGAGAGAGAGAGAGAGAGAGAGAGAGAGAGAGAGAATGAGAGGGCAAAGATGATGATGACTGACCAGAGAAAGAGTAAAAGGGGGAGGAAGAAGAGGAAGAAAGAAAGAGGAGAAGGAGGAGGAGGAGGAGGAGGAGGAGAATTGCGAGGACGAAGAGAACGAGAACGAACAGAACGAGAACCACAACACTGACAACAACAAGAACGACTTAGAAGCGAAAACGAAGAAAGGAAGGACTAGAGGAGGGAAGGAAAGCCAGTGTGGAAGAGATGAGTCTGGGAATGGGTTAAAAAAAAAAAAAAAGAGATAACCAAAAGGGATTCACAGCAATACGTCTGCTTTAAGAGGTGCTGAAAAATGGATTAGCGGGGCCAGTGACCTCTCGCCTCTGATCCAAAAGAAGTGCATGTATTTTTTTTTTTTTTTTTTTTTTTTTTTTGTGTGTGTGTGTGTGTATAGGTGTATTTGCTGATTTTTTTTCCCTTGGTTTTGCTGGATGGGATTATTTTTCCGTTGTGTGGTGGTTATTTTTCCCTTTGTCTCATTTCATGAAGTGCTTTTCCTTGTCCGTTGTTGAATGATTAATAAGCAAACAATACACAGAGGCTGATTCGAGGGACATGCCTAATATTTTTTTTTTTTTTACTTATCGAATTGAATTGAAGAGAATGTATATTTTTTTCTTGTAGTGGTGTTGATAGTGGTAGCAGTAATAGTAGTAGTAGTAGTAGTAGTAGTAGTAGTAGTAGTAGAATTATGTACTATTTTTATATCTCATAACTCTTTGTCATTATTATTTGCACATATCTGAGTATTCCTTGAAAATACTTCCACGCAACACAATACTGTATTTCTCCGCTAAGTTGCATTTCTGGTGTCTCGCTCACGCCATGGAATATAAAACAAATCGTAAGCTGATATAATGAATGAGAAGTATTCCTAAAGCAGAATAATTTTCGTTCGCTTGCTGCTGTTAGTAATTCCAAGTACGTGGAAAGAAAACAAAGCCAGTGTCGAGTATTTGTCCTGAATCTTTGTTTATTTAGTTTTCCATTGTTAAACTGTTGACTGTGCTGCGAAACACTTTGTTGAAGTTGTCGCGTGTGTGTGTGTGTGTGTGTGTGTGTGTGTGTGTGTGTGTGAGAAGGAGAGAGAGAGAGAGAGAGAAAGAGAGAGAGAGAAAATAACTGAGAGATAACTTAATATGATCAAAGCCTACACTCTTTGACGGTCCTCTTTACAAATCTTTCCCTTTTTACATAATACATCTTCTCAAACATTCTTCCCACCACTAAAACTCCATATTCTCCACCACCCGCCATCTCTTCCCCAGCACATTCCCCCTCCCCTACCACCTATCACAGAACCCGTCCCCTTCTCCATTTCCCCCCCTTGGCCAAAAATATTTTCCTCCCACACAATTTCGCATCCTGGCCGGAATATTCCCGCAGGTAGATCAGGTGTGAAGCTCAGTTATTGGAGAAGTGTGCATCCAGGTGTGTCTGTGGGGGGGGGAGGGGAGGTGAGGGCGTGTGTGCGTGTGGGAGCGCGTGCGTGTGGGGTTGAGGGGGTATCCGGAGTGTGTGGAAGGGGTGTGCGAATGTGTGTGTGTGTGTGTGTGTGTGTGTGTGTGTGTGTGTGTGTTTTACATTGCTGCCTATTGCGCCGGTAGGCTTCTTCCCGGTGGATCCTGATGGTCGGTCCAAGGCTTCATTCCGGTGGCTCCTGATGGTCGGCCCAGCCCGTGTGTGTGTGTGCGTCTGTGTGTGTGTGTCTGGCGAGTGAGTGAGTGAGAAAGGAGCGAGGGGAGGGGCGGGGTTGGGATAAAAAAAATAAAAAGAGGGGAAGCAAGTGTGATGGATGACTGACAACTTGACACTAAACGACCGTAATCTTGGAACTTTCTACTCACACGAGAAGAAAAAAAGAAAAAAAATATATAAAAAATGATAACTACATAAAAATTACTCCGAGCCCTAGCCCACGAGATGCAACATTCTCCTTTTTTTGTGTACATCACGGCGATGGAAAAAATTAAAATCAAAATGCAAATTACGAATAGATGGGAAATGTTTTACAACTTCATAATTTACATACATGAAATATCTAACAGAAAGTGACATAAGTATAGTTCAAGGAAAGATGCAAAGCAATTAATCTAAATAATCTGCATTTTTATGGTTTTGGGGGCGTGTTTTTTTAAGGACAGAATCTAAAGTGAGAATAATTATGACAGCATCAACATCTTTAACACCAACATCAAAATCATTAACATCAGTATCATCAACCTCAACACCAACATTAACTTTAACATCATTAACATCAACCTCAACATCATCACATCAACATCAACATCATCACATCAACACCAACATCAATATCATTAACATCAACATGAACCTCAACATCATTATCAACCTCAACATCATCATCAACATCAAAATCATCATCATCAACATCATCATCAACCTCAACATAATCAACATCAACATCAACATCATGAACATCAACATCATCAACATCAACACCAACATCAACCTCGTAAACATCAACATCAACATCACCAACATCAACATCATCAATATCAACCTCAACATCAATATCAATAATAACAACAATAATGATAATAATAATAATGATAAAAGTATAATAACAGATCACACTACTTACCCTTCACATTCTCTCCTTATCCTCCTCCTCACCTTTCTCCCTTCCCACTCGCCTTTTTGCGCTCTCTCCTCTTTGTTTCTTCGTTTTTTTCCCCCTTCTCTTACTCTTCTTCCTCCCACGTTAATCATCCGCCTTCACTCTCTTTTTATATAATTTTCCTCCACTTTGCCCCCATAATAACAGCGGTCTCCATTTTCTCGGAAGTAATATCGTGGCATTTTTTTCTCGAATTATCATCATCTTTACCTGCTCTTTACTTAATATTCCCCTTAATTCCCTCACAGTTTCAAACCCCACACACATCTTCCTCCACCCATTGCTGCTCGTCCTCCACCTGCTTTTCCTTTTCCTCCTCTCCTCATTTTTCTTAATCCCTCTAATAGTAATTCCTTTACTCTTGCCACTCCACAGTCTTAATATACTTCCTGATACAGATTCTTCTCTATTCATGTCCTATTTTTCACCTTTCTCCCTTATCTCGTATACTAACACTTCATTCAATTACATAGTCGTATCTTCCTTTTCTTGAACATTTACTTCACATGTCCATTCTTTTAACAATTTTTCATCAGTAATCTATTTTCACATTCTTATTTCGCCTGTTATTTTCATTTCACACGTCTATTTTCACTTACTGCCCCTCCCAAGACCTGTAAACCCTTCCCACTTCACCTTTCCGTCCTGCCCCCGCCTTAGCTATCACGGACCTAAGTTCAGGCGCATCCTCTGCCCTTTGCTGGCGTCTGTTATCTCCCTCCTTCCCAGGCTGAGTGGGCGATTACACGGCGAGAGTCACAGCTTTCCCGGGGAACCTAATCACTGCCTGTGTGTGTGTAGGGGGTGGGGGGAGTAGGAGGTGGAGATGTGAGCGTGGGTGTGGGTGTTTGTGTGTGGGGTGGGAGCAGACGGTTGTTTGTTTGTTTGTGTGTGGGTGTGTGTGTGTGTGTGTGTGAGGAGGTATAAAGGGAACAAGAAGAGGATAACGAATAGAATGTAGTAGATAAAGAGGTAGCTGCAGCAGGAGGAGGAGGAGGAGGAGGAGGAGGAGGAGGAGGAGGAGGAGGAGGAGGGGAAGAGGAGGAGGAAGAGACTAGCCGAAGTGCGTATAAATAATAAAATAATTAAGAGCAAGGAGTGGCAGGAGAAAGGGGAACAGAGAAAAGGAAAATGAGGAGCAAGAAATGAAAAAAAAATAGAAAAGAGCGTGACATTATTTCGTTAAACTGATAATGAAAACAAAAGGAAATTAATGTGTAGGTAAATTGAAATAGATAAAAGGAACAGAAAAGATGAGAAAATGTCAAACGCGAAATAATAATAGTTTAAGTTAGTTTCCCCTTGATTTTCATATTCAACGTCTTATATTTTTCATCGTAAAGGAAAGGAAACGCACACATATATTTACACACACACACACACACACACACACACACACACACACACACACACACACACACACACACACAGGCACAAGCAATAAACCTAAATTCATACAGAATGTGATCATTAAACTCACGAACATGGAGAGGAGCACACACACACACACACACACACACACACACACACACACACACACACACACACACACACTCATGAAGATTTACATACTGCACTCATTACCCCCGCGCTCATGACAGTGGAAGCAAACACACACACACACACACACACACACACACACACACACACACACACACACGTACATACCATACATTATTCATTGTCACCCTAGCAACTTGACGCATATTCCCACGACACACCAGGGATTACTGATTGAATTTAACTCTCTCTCTCTCTCTCTCTCTCTCTCTCTCTCTCTCTCATAGATGAAAAGCAAAAAAATATTAGTACAAATATTTATTACAATACCTACACATCCAGTATGAAGAAAGAGAGAAAAGGAGATCTAAGAAGACGAAGAGAATAAAAAGTACAAGATAAAAATAGAAAAATACAACGAACGTGAAAGAAAAAGATAGAAAATGAAAAATGGGTAGAAAACAGATAGTGATGGTGAAGATTAATTTAACAGCAATAATAACGATGACGATGATGATTAAACTGATAATGATGATGATGAAATGGGTAAAGTAAATAAAACAAAGAATAAGAAACATTACATAATTCCTAAAACTTCCCGGTAAAATGGAAGAAAAGCTAAATATTATTATTATTATTATTATTATTATTATTATTATTATTATTATTATTATTATTATTATTATTATTATTATTATTATTAGCATTATATCATTATCATTAGCAGTAGTGGTAGTGGTGGTAGTAGTAGTAGTAGTAGTAGTAGTAGTAGTAGTAGCTGATGCTGTTGTTGTTGTTCTTCTTGTTGTTATTGTTGTAGTTGTTGTTGTGGTGGTGGTGATTTTATTATCATTATCAGTTTCATTATTATCATTATTAGTTTCGTAATTCCCCGCAAATTGGCAGACCACTTCCCCGGCTTCCCTCCGCTACTATTGTTGTTGGCAGTTGTTGTTGCGCCCCTACAGCCACTGCCACCACCCCTACCATCCCCGTCTCTCTTCCATCCCGATCCCCCCACCCCCCACCACCACCACTACCACGAGTCCTTGCTTTGTACCCAGCGTGCGGGAGGTACAGCGTGTGGAGGAGCACCGCCGAGCAGTCCCCGCAATATCAGACGAGGCGGCGGCAATGGTTCAGCTCGCCGGGTTGTAGTTTGGGATACGTAGAAAAGTTGGGTCAGGTCGAGTTTTATGATTTTCTCGATATCAGTTAGCGTACGTAGAATATATATCTTAGTTCAAGTTGTTGTTGTTTTTTATTTAGTGAATGAAAGAAAATATGAAAAAGATGTATATTTAAGTTTTACCTCTACGCAACTTATTTAGTTATATGACGGTAAGTTGGAAAAGGATATGATTGCTCAGTTGAAATATTATGAAACATCCTTCGCCCTTCACAGGAGGCTTAATAATTCATTTCCTTGAAGGTTAAGTAAAGGAGGAACTGTCAGAGATTTACTCACACATTCAACAGAATTTTTAAAAACATTAAAAAGAATGAGCTAAAGCTTTATTTCTTCGTATTCTCGGTGGCGTTTTGATTAAATAAAATATAGTCGTCATGTATATTTCCCGCAGTTTCATTTGATTAAAGAGAAAAGTATAAATTACATTCCTCCTTGTTCTTCTGTATGAAGAATTACTAAATCAAATCCTTTGTTCTACGACACTTTATAGTGTAACAAAAAAATCAATCTACTTATTAATAGTGTGAATGAAGAATTGCCAACTAGCACATTTTGATGTATAATTAAAAGAACTAATGCTAAGGATGGAGTATGTCAGTTCTAACATTAGTAATCCCGTCTAAGGAGAGGAAACTATTAGTACGAGTTTTCGTGCATGAAGTGAACGAAATTGCTTAATAACAACATTCTGTTCCCTTTAATGGCCTTTCCTCAAAAATTAAACGTTCTAATCTCCGTGATTTTTTCCGTGTATAATGTCTAATAGAAAAATCATCAATTCATTATGGATCAACATTCTGATGACCTCTGAATTCTTTTAAATAATGATAATTACTGACATGCCCGGAAATAAATATGTACAAGATTAATTCAGGCTTTGCGATTTGTGAGTCTTCTCATTATAATTCGGAGCAAAGCTTTGCAATTGCATATTTTTTCTGTACTTTTATTTTCGTTATCCATCTACTTTGTTAACATAATAAGCTTAGTAAGAGGCATAAATTATTCTTTTCCTTTTGCTTTTTAATGGAAGCATAACAATTATTGCCTCTCCTATCAAGGCTATAGTGAGGCTGTTCGCTGGATCTTCCCAAAAGCATTCACCAATATACTTCGAATATGGAAATAAAGCTTAACAGATGGATAATGAAGTCTAAAATTTTACTTACATATTTCCCAAAGTTTAGAAGGTGATATTCTCTCTCTCTCTCTCTCTCTCTCTCTCTCTCTCTCTCTCTCTCTTTGCAATTGCGAACGTGTAAAATGGTGAAGAAAATAGAAAATGCAATTCGCGTTTACCTGCAGCATAAAATTCCGCACTTACCTAAAAATCCGTATCTGGAGGCAAGAACGAAAAATTATAATGAAGTGAAAATTCAATAATACATCGGTTGGTTAAGTCACATCGCTGGCACGGGAAAACGCTTGCTGGTGGAGGAGGAGAGTGGGGGGAGGAAAAAAGAGTGGTGGTGGTGGTGGTGGGAGGAATGAAATGAAGAAGAAAAAGAAGAGAAAGATAAAAAAAAGAGAAGAAAAAGAGTGGTGGTGGTGGTGGGAGAAATGATATGAAGAAGAAAAAGAAGAGAAAGATGAAAAAGAGAAAAGAAAAAGTTTTGTTGGTGGTGGTGGGAGAAATGAAATGAAGAAGAAAAAGAAGAGAAAGATAAAAAAAGAGAAGAAAAAGAGTGGTGGTGGTGGTGGTGGGAGAAATGAAATGAAGAAGAAAAAGAAGAGAAAGATGAAAAAGAGGAAAGAAAAAGTGTGGTGGTGGCGGTGGGAGAAATGATATGAAGAAGAAAAAGAAGAGAAAGATGAAAAGAGAAAAAGAAGTAAAGGAAGAAGAAAAAAAAAGAAAAAATGCAGGAACGTTCAATTCCCTTTTTGTCTGTTCCAGCAGCAAGCTTGTTCCATCGACGGATTACTCGTCTTTTTATTTTTGTCATTAGCTGTATTGTATCGGTTCATTTAAATGTAAAGGTAAAGTTGATATAGTTGGGGCATACGCTATAGCTGCGCGTGGCCTCGGTGCTCATCTCCGTACCATTGGTCCCTGAGCCTGTGGTGGGAGAGAACCCGTTACCCCGGGACACAGAATGCAACAGCCGGCCTACCACACTTTACCGGTCCCAAATTTCACCACCAGGCACCCGTCATTTAAATTGTGCATCGTCCTGTAAAATCATGGCGCCGCAACTGCGCTGGTCATATGGCGCCGATTAAATTGTGAATATTTCTTTCTAGTCGCCAGGTTAGTTTGCAACAGGCACGTAAAAAACTTCATAATGTGTCCTTGCAGTCGTCCTTTTCACTTGTGCAAAGAGGTTGAGGAGCTTGTATCGTTCTTTCTATGAATAAACCTATAACGATGATATGAATCTGGCAGGTCGCTGTACTCTATCGAACAACTCTTATGTCACTTCCTGATCATCACAGTATTCTGCTGTTACCGATTTCGCAGATCTGTTCGTTAAAAACTACACGATATTGACTTAGGAGTACTTACGAAGCTGCTTGGAAGGTAACAACGTGATATATTCACCGAACACTGCCGGGCAAACATCTGGCAACATCTGGCCCACGCAGTTAGGCTGATTTCAGTTTTGTTTAAGTATACGTTTGTGTGGTATAAAGTCAAAGGTTTTCTGTAAGTAAGGATATGAATATTATTATTGATATATCATTATTATTATTATTATTATTATTATTATTATTATTATTATTATTATTATTATTATTATTATCCGAGTTCTCAAGTTTGTTATGAAAGGAATATAGTAAAATTCATTGAGCAGGAGCGTTTTTTTTTTTTTTTTTCTGAAGCCGTGCTGGGAATCAATTATCATTTTCTCGAGGATCTTGCCAACTACCAACATCAGGGTTACGGGCCAACAGTTTATAACCAAGAGGAGGAGGAGGAGATAATTGAGAACATGAAAGACATTGAGAAAAAGAAAAAACAGAGGAAGTAGTTGGTTATGGTGTAGGAAATATTGTCTAAGGAGAGGGAGGATGAGCGCGAACAAAAGAAGGAGGAGGAAAATGGAATAAAGGAGAGGTGGGAAGAGGCACCAGCAGTGATGGCGGTGGAGGTGGTGGATGTAGTCGTGGTGGTGGAGGAGGAGGAGGAGGGGGAAGAGGGGGAGGGGGAACACAGCGAGGCGTGATATGGAAAGCAGAATTTCGCTTTCCTTCGCATGCCTGAATATATGAAGAAGAGGAAGAAGAGGAAGAAGAGGGAGACTCGATGCTGCATGTGGTGGGAAGAGAGAAATTTGCTGATCAGAATTGTCGGGCGTTCAGGCGTGATGTGATGATCAGTGGTGGTGGTGGTGATGGTGGTGGTGGAGGTGGTGGTGGTGGTGGTGGGGGGGGGGTTATGAGGGTCGTAGGAAATAGCTACTTAACCCCTGGTGGTCGTTATCTCTCCATCTAAAATCGTTTAGTTTCACCCGCAAATTCCTGGAAGAAGAAGAAGGAAGAGCACAAGGAGGAGGAGGAGGAGGAGGAGGAGGAGGAGGAGGAGGAGGAGGAGGAGGAGGAGGAGGAGGAGGAGGAGGAGGAGGAGGAGGAGGAGCAGGAGGAAGGGGTGGGAGAAGGAAAAGAAGAAAATGAAGGAGGAGGAGGAGGAGGAGAAATCAGAATGCAAGGAAATTATGGACTCGAGTTAATGAGCATATTCTTAAGTATTCGAGGAAGAAAGAAGAGGGAGACAGAGAGGAATGGGAGCAGTAGAAGAAGAAAAAGAAAGAGAGGTAGAAGGAAAGAGGAATGGAAATAACAGGGAATAAAAGATGAAGAGTAGGAGGAGGAGGAGGAGGACGACATCGGCTAGGAGACATGGAAAGCAGAACGAGAACAAGAAAAAGGATGTTGGTGAGAGGTAGAAAAAAGAAAGAGAAAGGGATATGGAAAAATCTATAAAGAAGAAAGGAAAGGCTCAGAATATATATCCGAAAACAAAGAGAGAAAGAAAATAGAAGAAGGGGAAGAGGTAACAAGAATAAATAACAATCGCATTTAATTGAAGCAAAAAAAATATAAGGCGAGCAATAACGAAATAACAAAAGGATTACAGAAAGGTTTAGAAAGAGAGCGAGAGCGAGAGAGAGAGAGAGAGAGAGAGAGAGAGAGAGAGAGAGAGAGAGAGAGAGAGAGAGAGAGAGAGAGAGAGAGCGCGTTTAATTACCAGTCCTCTCTCCCTTCCACCTATGTTTCCTTTCCCTCTCACCCCTTTATTCTCTACCCACTCGACCTGACCTCCCTTCCTCTTCCCTTTCATCCTCACCCTCCCTTCCCCTTCCCCCTCCATTCACTTTATTTCTCTTCCTCCCTTTCTTTCTATCACCGTCGATGACTTGTTTTCTTTTTCTCCTTCCGTCTTTCCTTTAATCCTTCCTACGTCCCTTCCTTCCTTCCTTCCTTCCTTCCTTCCTCTCTCGTTTTGTTTTTCCGTTTTTCTCCCACTACCCCCTCTCTCTCTCTCTCTCTCTCTCTCTCTCTCTCTCTCTCGGTCGTTTTGCCTCTTACTCCTTCTATTCGCTTCGTTTTTATTCGTCACTTTGCAGATTTCAATTTTTCGCAGTTTGGTGCGCGGGGAAAACCATGACTGCATCTGGAACACACACACACACACACACACACACACACACACACACACACACACACACACACACACACACACCGCAGAATCATTTTAGGGTGAGGGTTATAACTTTCTCCTTTTTTTTTAACATTTATCTTTTTTTCTCTCATTCCTGATGGCTGACCTCCTCTCCTCCCTCCCTCTCTCCCCCTCTTCCCCTTTCCTCACTCGCTCCCCTCTCTCTTACCCCATAACTCCTCCCTCTGGTCCCCTTCCTTTCCTCCTTTTCCTTTCCCTTCCTACTCCTCTTCTTCCTCTTCCTTCTCCTAGTATTGTGTCTCTTTATACTAGTCTTTATTAGGTATTATGTGGGTTATCTTTTTTTATGTGTATGTGTATGTGTGTGTGTGTGTGTGTGTTTTAGTCTTACTGTAAGTCTATGTTTATATCTTGTTTCCATTTTTCTACGTCTGTTTGCGTTATTTTATGGATTTTTCGAGCAGATGGGTTTCATTCACTCACTGGCGTATGCAAATTTGATTCGCATACATTGATATACTTTTTGGCGGGGCATGGTTTTTGCTTTTTTATACCCCCCCCGTCGTGCATACATTTTGTTTGTGTGTGTGTGTGTGTGTGTGTGTGTGTGTGTGTGTGTGTGTGTGTGTGTGTGTGTGTGTGTGTGTGTGTGTGTGTGTGTGTGTGTGTGTGTGTGTGTGTGTGTGTGTGTGTGTGTGTGTGTGTGTGTGTGTGTGTGTGTGTGTGTGTGTGTGTGTGTGTGTGTGTGTGTGTGTGTGTGTGTGTGTGTGTGTGTGTGTGTGTGTGTGTGTGTGTGTGTGTGTGTGACAATTTAATCAGGCAAACAGAATGTCAGTGAAAGATAACATTGTGTGGAAGGGGAGTGGAAATGTCGAGGAAGGAACTCTTTTTATTTATCATTTTCTTTATTTATATCAACACTTTCGTCTGATGGATATGAGAGATATATTTAAAATCCGTGTTCTAAAATTTGTGGTATTTTGTAGACGTATCAACATAATGAGTCGTTCCAATTACTAAGAAAGATAAATGAAGTAAGAAGTAATTTTATAAAGTTTCATTAGATGAGTTCAAAGTGTTCAACATGTTATGGGAAATTAAGAAGTTTGACTAGATTTACAGAATAGTAGAGAGAGAGAGAGAGAGAGAGAGAGAGAGAGAGAGAGAGAGAGAGAGAGAGAGAGAGAGAGAGAGAGAGAGAGAGAGAGAGGCAGAGAAAAAGAGATTGAGGCTGGGAGTTTTAATTGAGACAGAACGTTTTGTTTTCAGTTTCTTATCTAACCTCTCTCTCTCTCTCTCTCTCTCAAATGAGCTAGCAATTATTTCTGAACTTATGTGCTTTTTATAACATTCAAGTTAGGCTACATTAGTAGGTTATTCAAGTCATTATGAGAAAACTAATTAAATTCATTAAACTTTGAAACCATGGAAACTTCTTCGATATTTGTTTTAAGAGCAGAATGTGCAGCGCATTTTTTCCTCGTTAAAGTAAAAATGTACCCAAATATCAAGGTTTGGTAGAGTACGATTCTGACGCTACATTATAAGTTATGAAGTCAAAATGAAAATCGATGTCCAATCTCGAAAAAACGATTTGTACCGAAGATTATTTATATGTATTCGCCGCGGTATTACTCGAAACCACCCGTGCTCACATGTTTTTGGTTGCGTCATTTGAAGCATAAATTATAAGCCAACAAAACGTTCATCCTTTTAAAGAAAGTTAAAATGAACAAGCACGAGAGGAGGAAATTAACTTAATGAAGGCTGTTCCTGATTACCATTATAAGGATTCATGTTATGGATTTAGTAATGCATTTTAGTGATTCATTGTCACCTTAATGATGTTTCAACGAAAACTATATTGCCATGAAACAACTGATAAAATTTTGAAAAAAATGAACAGTTGTACGAAAGATATTGTATTTAAGGCATACAATTATTTTGTTTTTTCTATTCATACAAGTGAAAATGCTGGAATTTCTACTTGATCATATATCCCAACTTGATAATGGGAAGCATGTTCATGTTGAGGAGCGAAAAAGGATTTGGCTTCATGCCATTATAAAAATCCCATTATGAAAAAAAATAAGGAAATAAGGGACAAGATAAAAGTGCGAGACACGACGGGGAGCTGCAAGTTCTCTCCCGGCTAGCAGCGGCATTACGGTGAGAGGCAGCACTGCTTTGTAACCCTGGCAGCTTTATAATCTCAGCCACCTAGCTCAGGGGAATTCTTTAATCACCTTAATCTTATAATATGGATGATAAGAGGGAACACTCCAGCGCCAGCACACGGAAGAAACGCGCAGGGATCACAATGAGGCGACAAACTAACTCACTGGAGGGCCATGAGCGTTGTTAATATTATGGTTATGCGTCTTGGTATTAACATTGACGTAACAGTGACGTGCGTTGAGATGAATATTTTCTCTTTTGAAACAGCTAATATAAAACAAGAAGAAATACTCACACAAAAGAAAACAGATACAATGCAATAATCGAAAAATTGTCATAAGAAATATCAAGAGAGCAAAAGTTTGATGAGAATAAGATGGCCCACAGAAGCAACCAAAAAACAGTTAGGGGATGAAAAAGAAACTCCCTTATTTTTTTTTTGTTATTGTTGTTGTTGTTGAGTGAAACGCTAATGATTTATACATGTCTTGAGTGGTAATTATGAGTTGCGTTCTGTATGTGTAGAAAGGCTTTTAATTCTTTACTTTCTCTTCTTCCCCTTATTTCCTTCATTATCTTATCCACAATTCGCTTTTCTCCGTCTCCCCTTCCTTCAGTTTCGTCGAGGCTTCCCGTACATTTCCATTTCTGGCTTCCTTCGTTCCTTCCTCACTATCTTTACCATTTTTCATTCCCATGTTTCTCCTTTTCATCTACTTCAATCTCTCTTCCTCATACCTTCCATCCTTTCTTTCCGATTTTTTTATTTTTTATTTTCCTATCTTTCCTTCCTTTCCTTCCTATATTTCCCTCCTTCTCTCCCTCCTTTCTATCCCTATGTCATTCTTTATTTCCCTGCTTCCTTCTCTCCCTACCTTTCTCAACTATCACTCTCATTCTCTTCCCCTCCATCCTACTTCCTCTCCCTCTTCCTCTTGCCCCTTTCCTCTCAGATGAGCTCCCATTTTTTATCAAGGACTCCCTCAGGGCTATCTCAATTAATTTCCCTCATTCCCCTCCTTCCTTCCTTCCTTCCTTTATTCCTTCCTTAATCCTACTTTCATATCTTTCTCAACCGTCAACCACAGTAAAAGTTTGATGCAAATACCACCACCACCACCATCATCATCAACATCATTCACCACCACCACCATTACTACCATCACCACCACCACCAGCAACAACAGAATCACCACAACCATCATCGCCTATCTCTCCATACATCACCAGCAGCAGCAGCACTAATACAACAACCAATTTATTCCCCATACATTCCCATCACAATCACCGGAACAATATATATCATCACCCCTGCAAACAAAACGAAAATATATGACGACAACTACATCCATCATCCTCATTACTACAATCTTTCATTCATCAACATCATCATCATCATCATAAATATTTAGCATCCAATCACCACACTCACCAAAAAACATGATGATCTTTATAAGTATCACTGTAGCCAAAAAAAAGTCACAACAATATCACTAAAACCACTAAAAGGGAGAACAGGTGTGTGTGTGTGTGTGTGTGTGTGTGTGTGTGTGTGTGTGTGTGTGTGTGTGTGTGCAATTTTCTTCAGCCTCAATCTTATATAATAGCGCAAATTGAGGGAAGTGCAGTTAGTCCCTACCCGGAAACCATGCCAACACACACACACACACACACACACACACACACACACACACACACACACACACGGACCCATAGCTACGTGAAATCGCGCCTCATTTCACACCTGCGCCCGTAATTAGGTTCTCGTATGATACAGGAGCTTCAAACGAGGTAATGATTATGAACGTACTCTTAATTGTTGGCGGGTGAAGCTTGGAGAGGGGAGGGAGGGGAGGAGTTAGTGTGTGTGTGTGGGGGGGGGGGGGGTCTTAGGGATGTTATATTTGTTACTGTTGTTGCGGTTGTTGTAGTTGTTGTTATTATTGTTGATGTTGTTGATTATAATGTTGTTCTTGCTGTTGTATTTAGTAATTTGGTGGAGGTGTTTTGTTGTTGTTTGTGATATTGTTGTTACTACTGCTGTTTCTGTTCTTGTTTTTGGCTATTGTAATGTCCTCTCTACTATTATTGTGTTCTTCTTACACATAACATGATAACAAGAAGAACTAAACGAGATCAATAACAACAACACAATACCACCACCACACCACCACCGCTCTCACAAACACAACTACCAACACCACTAACAACAACAACAACAACTAATCTTACCCAACCAAAACCTCAACCACTGCACTGTAACCACCGTCCCTCTCAACATAAAACAAAATGTAAGTTTCATAAAGCCTACCACGCCTAAGCACCATCAGAGGCGGAGAAGGATGTGGAAGCCCTGGAACCTAAGTGCAGCACGTCAAATAAGCCTGTTTGCTTCTAACGAGGCTGCCTGCTTGAGTGGCCTCGTCTGGCCCATCGACCTTCACGGGCAGTATTAGATAACAGAGGAACACCGAAGAGGGAATAGACGAGCAACAGTAGGAGGAGGCGAAGGAACAGGAGAGGTTCAAGGCAGAGGCGGAGAAGGAGTTGGAGAAGTCTGTGGGGGAGGAAGAGAAGGAGGAAAAGCAGGAGGGAAGGAGAATGAACAGGAAAGTAGAAGTAGGAGGAGCAGAAGAAGGAACTGAGATAGGTAAGAGGGGAAATAGAAGGGGCAAGAGGAGAAAAAGGAGGAAGAAGAGGAGGAGAAAGAGGAGAAGTATACGAATGAAAAAGAAGACGAGGAGGAAGTCAAGGACGCAGACGACAAAAAAGGCCAAGGACAAAAAGAAGGAGGAAGAGGAGAAGGAGAAGGAATACAAGGATGAAAAATAATTCGAAGAGACGGGAAAAGACGCGAACGAGGAATAAAAGAGCAAAAAGGAGACAAAAGAGGAGAAAAGGAGGACTTAAAAGATGAAAACGAACACGAGGAGAAAGGCAAAGTAGCGGATTAAGAAGAGGACAAGGACAAAAGAAATGAGAAAGAAAAGAAGGAGGAGAAAAAGAAGTATAGGGATGAAAATGAAGACAAGGTGGAAGGCAAGGATGCGGACGAGGAAGAGGACCAGGGAAAAAAAGTAAGAGAATGAAGAGGAGGAGAAGAGGAAGAGGACCAGGGAAAAAAGTAAGAGAATGAAGAGGAGGAGGAGGAGGAGGAAGAGGAGGAAACAAAACACACTCAGGCCACTAAAGGAATTACGAAACTATAAAGTAAAAAGGAAGAGAACACAAACAAGGCCAATTAACACCCTCAGACCATCCTTCTTTCCTCCTCCTCCTCCTCCTCCTCCTCCTCCTCCTCCTCCTCCTCCTCCTCCTCCACGCAGCCTCATATTATTTTCCTCCTTCACCTCACCATTAATAAGAAAGGACAACGTGCATTAGAAAAAAGGTTATTAAAAGGAGGAAAAAGTTAAGACTAATAAAGAAAAAGGAAAACAAAAATAAGATCAACACTAGTCTCTCTCTCTCTCGCCTTCACCTCAACACTAATATCACGTGATACATGGGCAAGGCAGCCGAAGGTAGGACAGTGCTATCCCACCTTGTCCCCATATGAGCGACAATCCTATTAGTTAACCAGAGGAGAGTCGCCCTTCCTTGCGGCCCCACTCTTTAATTTTGGGGGGGGACACGTGATATCAGAGTCTCCGATATATATTAAACTCCGAGTCGAGTTTTATTTTTTTTGTGTTTTCTTTATTTTTTACAGAGAGAGAGAGAGAGAGAGAGAGAGAGAGAGAGAGAGAGAGAGAGAGAGAGAGAGAGAGAGAGAGAGAGAGAGAGAGAGAGAGAGAGAGAGAGAGAGAGAGAGAGAGAGAGAGAGAGAGAGAGAGATAAAGAGAGATAGAAGTAAAGAAAGAGAGGGCAAGCGAAGTCGCATAAATTTTACAGAGAAAACATGGAGAGAGAGAGAGAGAGAGAGAGAGAGAGAGAGAGAGAGAGAGAGAGAGAGAGAGAGAGAGAGAGAGAGAGAGAGAGAGAGAGAGAGAGAGAGAGAGAGAGAGAGAGAGAGAATCCTTTATCATTCTAAACATCACCATTCATATCTGTCCTATTTGCTCAGTGGTAGAATGGATCCAGTGGCATACTAAACGCTTGGTCCTGGTCTGGGTCTTAGTCTGGTAGCAGGTTAGGTCAAAATCATAAACATAACCTAACCTATTCCCTAACCAAGGCGATGCTAACACTGACCCTTCCCTTCATTAACTCGTTTTCCCTCTCGTTTCAACACCTTTCTTTCCCTTTATGTTTCTCACCCCTCTCCCCACCTCCGTCCATCTTTCCTACCCTGCGCCTTCCCCTATCTCCTTCCTATCCCTTATCACCCTCCCTTCACACACCTTTCATCACGTATATTCTTTTCTTTTATCCCGCGTCGTCTTCACACCTTGCCTCACCCTCCCCACCTTCCCTTCCTTCCTTCCTTCCTTCCTTCCTTCCTTCTACAACTTTCCTCATTGCCTTGTTAGAATTCTCACCACCTGCAGCTTGACTAATAAAGCCATTTACCTGTGCTCTTTTACCTACCTACTCCCTCTATGCATTCTCCTTTTTTTGTGTGTGTGTTTTATTCTAATATAAACGGGGTAATTATGTGGTGTATAAACGTGTTCCGTGTTTACTTTGTCTAAGTTAAACCCGATCGTCACTCTATTATTCCTGTTTTCTTTGGGGTTACGTAATATATGGACATTATTATTATTTTTTTTTATCTTGCTTTCCCTGTTAATTAATTAGTTTTGCTCTTATACATTTTAGCGATCTTCATATTATGTTCTTTTTCTTTAACACATCCGGTAACACATTATTATTGCTTCTACGCTGATTTTTTTTTTTTTAACTTAGTAATTTCGTAATATTTTTTCACCCTAATGTTTATTTTCGCAGCTTTATTTTTCGCCTAACCTCATAGTGTAGGCGATATCTTCTCTAATACACTAGTTTATACGATATCATTATCCTCTACATACACTTTCACTTCTATAGCATCGTATTTTCCTTTGTTGCCTAACTCATCCTTTTAGCAAACCTAACAGTACGGGTTATCCTTCCAGACATGAGGCAACACTTCCTTCCCTGCCTTCCCCTCGACTCCCTGTTGTACACCCGCTGCAATTTCCATCTTTTATATAACGACATTAAACCTTGCCTTAACGATCATGGTCAATGTTACCTTTCGCCTTCCTCTTATTTTTCTACCTGCTGAAAGCCAATACACTTTCCCTTTTACGCCCCAGTTAACTATACAATAAAATGCACGTAGAAACATTTCCCTTTGCACTCCCACCATACGTTAATTAATATTACACCACCGTCTTGCCTGCAATTCATTTCTCGCTTGATTTAATTTTCCAGGGCAATCCTATTAATGCTTCCTCCTGTACAGCTCCCCTTCCTTCCTTCCCTCCTCGCCGCCCTGCATACACTCACAAAGCGTTCTTCACTCCCTTGCATCACTTCTGCTACACACAATGATTCTGTTTATGCTCCTTGTCTTATTCAGGTGTTCCTCCCGTCTTACACGTTCCCCTAATCATGTTACACGCCCTAATTACCTCCCGTTCTTTCCTTCTTTCCCCTGCTATGGTATCCTTCTACATTCTTTTCTGTGTCGCCCTACATGGTTCTGCTCCTTGCCCTATCCAGATGTGCTTTTCTTCCTGCACCCTTCTGTAAGTATGCTTCAGACATCTTGGTAATGTATTTTTCGCATTCAAAACTATTTATACTCCTTTGTCGCTATCATTACCCTGCTTCACATAACATATCCTCTGACTTTCCTTATTCTGCTCTCCTCATCTACCTTGTTCTACTCACGCTATCAACCAGGGATGGAGTATTAGTATTTGGTATTCGTATTCGAATACATTCGAATACCGTATTTGGGTGTATTCGTGTTCGCATAATTATTGATAAAATCATAGTATTTTCATTCGTATTCCAATACAAGGGAAAAATATTCGTACTCTGCGAATAATCTGACGAACACTTCCAAAATTTATTATAAAAAATAACAGCCGTTGTTAATTAAAACTCTTGCCTCCTAGGTTGACGTGTAATCCTCGTATAGTACAGGTTCATGAGCTCATTTTGCTGTAGCATAACTTTAGAACAGTGCTACTGCATACCTAGTTACGTCAAAAATGTATATTTCAATGAAAAGTATTCATGAACGTATTCAATACGGTAATACGTTCAAGAAGTATTCGTGTTTCTATTCGAATTAAAACAGTTTCAGTGTATTCGAATTCTTATTCGTATTCGTTGGAATTTGAAGTATTCATATTCGTATTCGAATACACAACTCTTGTAATCACTCCATTCCTGAAATTAGCCTAACCTAAGCTAAAAAACATCAAACAGTTGCAACACGTTTTGACTCATGAAAATCATTTATTCTTCTTTACTAAATGAGAGTTTCTATATAATATAAAGAGTTCTTCCTTCGTTAATTTATGCCATAATTTGCCGCCTACCATGTGTTTGAAAATTCTCTAAACTTAACCCAACAAAGCCCCGAACAGTTA
The DNA here is from genome assembly GCF_024679095.1 of Eriocheir sinensis. Taxonomy (NCBI): domain Eukaryota; kingdom Metazoa; phylum Arthropoda; class Malacostraca; order Decapoda; family Varunidae; genus Eriocheir; species Eriocheir sinensis. The sequence goes on along the minus strand of NW_026112208.1, from coordinate 260,582 downwards.
CTATACGTCTTTACTCAGAAAAACCAAATATTTTTCCTTAGTAATGAGACTTATTATCTAATAAAGGGAGGTCCTTCTTTGTTAATTTATACTAAAGGTTTCAGGCTATCTTGTGTGTGAAGATACCATAAACTTAACCAAACTTAACAATACCCCGAATTTTACTAAATATACGTCTTGAGCTTGACTCAGAAAAAATTACTAATATAACACACTGGTCTTTATTTGTTCATTTTTATCTTAAGTTGCTGAAAGTAATGTGTTTGAAGAGACCCTAAACTTAAAATTCATATACCTCTGCTTCCTTACTAATGAGACTTTCTATACAATAAAGTGAGGTCATTTTTTGTTGATTCATACCATAAGTTGCTGACTATCAAGTGTTTGAAGATACCCTAAAGTTAACCTAACCTAACAAAACCATAAACAGTTACCATACATCTTTACTAAGAAAAATCATTCATGCTTCCTTACGAATGAAACGTATTATTATCTGACTGAGTGAGGTCATTCTTTGTTATTTTATGCTATAAGCTGTCGCCTACTATTTGTTTGAAGACGCCCTAAGCTTAAAATAACATAATAAGACTCGTAACAATTACCATACGTCAGTCCTCAAAAAAATATATATATGCTCCCCTACTCATGAGACTTTCAAAATAACAAAGTGGGGGTTTTCTTTGTTGATTTATATATGCTACAAGTTGTTGGCTGTCATGTATTTGAGGATGGCCTAAACTTAACCAAACAAAACGACAAAAAAAGTTACCATACGTCTTTACTCAGAACAACTTATATATGATTCTTTACTTCTGAGACTTTTTATATATCAAAAAGAAGGCTTTCTTTGCTAGCTTATGCTATAGGTTTCTGGATATCATGGGTTTGAAAAATCCCCAAACTTAACCTAACCTAACCTAACAAAACCCCGAACAGTTACAACACGTCTTGACTCAGGAAGATCATCTATTTTTCCTAACTAGATGAGACTTTCTATATAACATAATGCGTTCTTCCTTTGTTAGTTTATGCCATGATTTGCCGGCTCGGCTTTGTTCGAAAAATTCATTTACCTTAACCCAATCTAACAATACCCCGAAGTTACTATACGTCTTTACTTAGAAAAATCATAAATGCTTCGTCAATAATGAGACTTATTATATAACAAAGAGAGGTCTTTCTTTGTAAATTTACACTAAAGGTTTCAGGCTATTTTGTGTTTGAAGATACCCTAAACTTAACCTAACCTGACAATACCCCGAACAGTTACCAAATATTCGTCAAGAATCAGAAAAATCATATATGCTTTCTTACTAATGAGACTTTCTATATAACACATTCAAGTCTTTGTTTCTTGTTTTTTAAAATAAGTTGTTGGCAGTTATGTTTGAAAATATCTTAAACTTAAAAAATACACAAACCTAATCTAACAAAACCCCAATCATACGTCTTGACTCAGAAAAATCATATTTGATTCCTTACTAATGAGACTTTCCATATGACAAAGTGACCTCATTCTTTGTTGATTTATACCATATTAACCATATTAGAGAAAACTAACTCCATGCATTAGTTATCATACCTATACACCGATTATAAAAACACTCAATACACCTTAGTTTAGTCACCATATCCTTTGATATTCTAATAAACACACAATACTTTCTATACTACACCATCCCTGTTTTCCTACCTTCCTTAATAAACCTCCACAAATATTCAAAACCCATACCACTTCACCCTAACATACGCCAGGACACCCCGCTATGTCATACTACTTGTAATACACTCTTGCAGACTCCTATACTACTCCTCCCTTCCTGCATGCGTCCCCCGCCACATCCCCTGACGGCAGCGTGTCGCACCACCTTGCCTACACTCACTCCGCCGGCAACAGATGGCGCTGAAGGTGCATACTCCTGTTACTGCAACACAACACATGCGGCAGAGTGTTGCAACATGTTACTCATGAGCGGCGGCAAGGGTCAGAGTGTGTGTGTGTGTGTGTGTGTGTGTGTGTGTGTGAGAGAGAGAGAGAGAGAGAGAGAGAGAGAGAGAGAGAGAGAGAGAGAGAGAGAGAGAGAGAGAGAGAGAGAGAGAGAGAGAGACCAACAAGAAAGGCGAAAGAAATACAAGAGGACCAATAGGCGAAATGAAGAGCGGAAAAACACCGGACAAGGGAGAAAGCAAACAAACAGAGGCAAAGGGGCGAGGTAAAATACTGATAAAAAAGGAGGCTAGCAAGAGAAAAATGAAAGCAAAACAAAACAGGAAACAATACAAAGACATTCTAACTCGCCTGATGCACGACGGGAAAAAAAAAGAAAAAAAAGAAAAAGAAAAAAATAGACGTCCGAAAAAATGCAAAAAAAAAAAAGTGAAAAAACACAGGAAAAAATGAAGCGATATAATTGAGACGCATGAGGCAAAAGCTCATTCCCTCTGTCTGTCTGTCTGTCTGTGTATCTTTCTATGCGTCGGTCTGTGTGTCTGTCTCTCTCTCTGCCTAAAGCCTGTCTGTTTCGCTCTTTATCTCTCACACATCTATCTTTTTACTTGTCTCTCTATCATGTAACTATCTCCGTATCTGTCTAGTTCGGTAACAATTCTTTTTTTAGTATCTATTTTATTTCGAGGCCCTTTTCTGTTCATTGCAAGTTGTTACACGGACGGAATGCTGTCAGGTAGTTTGTAGATATATTTCTATTTTATATTTGTTTCTGTAATTGATTAATGAAAGAACGTGAGATTTTGCTTTATGACTGTCACGCCCTATCCACCTGCATGTCTGTCTGTCTGTCTGCTTTTGTGTGTATGTGTGTGTATCCGAATATCTGTCTCCATTCTGGTATGTTTGTGTTTGATTGCTTGATTTTGTTGTTGTTTATTTGCTTATCTTTTAGTCTGTGTGTTTATGTATGTATGTGTGTGCGTGTGTGTGTATTTAACTCTCTCTCTCTCTCTCTCTCTCTCTCTCTCTCTCTCTGAATAATCGTTTGACTAATTAAGCCGAAATAGAAAAAAACTTAAGTCACAATGTCTCCAGAAGTTTTCGCTCAGCCGCCGTGTCGATGAATTACGTTCGGTGTCGTAAAAGACATTGTGTTGAAATATGTTGCAGACACGAACATTTGTATGGAAAACACTGGAATTGATGAAACCCTCTACACTCGCGTCTGTGTGTGTGTGTGTGTGTGTGTGTGTGTGTGTGTGTGTGTGTGTTGTGTGTGTGGAAGTGGGGTTGGGGGAAGGAGGTAGACGTGAAATGAGCAGCACACACACACACACACACACACACACACACACACACACACACACACACACACACACACGCACACACACACACACACACACACACATTCACGAGTCCTCCCAAACTCACGGCTATGTATACAGAGGATACTGTGCACTTGACTAACATGTGTTCACACGTATCCGTACATGCAAACACACTCGTCCACACGAAACATTGAGTCCTTTACAAATTGCAGCATGTTAGGCATATACATACCTATCCATTTAATACATAGCCATTTGAACAAACCACTTTTTGGACTATTTTTCCATACGTTCTATTTCATTTATGTTATTGTGTAAATAACTGGATAATATTTTTTTACATGCCCAAGAGCAAAATAGCACCGCTCATCACCTATTTTCACAAATCTTCAAATTTATATCAATATATCATTGTGCTGCACAAAGTCAAAGCGGTCCACGTATGTAATGGAGCTGGATCTGACAACAGCGGTTGCTCTTACCCTACCGAGACTCGGTTCACTCCCAGTATCAATTTCCACAATACTGACTGGTTTAACATCAATGTTATATAACCAAAATACATTAATATTATTGATTAACGTGTCAATTTCGGTATGATATATCTTGTACGATGAAGCTTACACAGGAATTCTTTGTAGTGTCAAGCCATTCCTGGGAAACACGTGACTTTTGGAAGTGATCTATCTATGGTCGCCACAAGTCGGAAACAGCAGTTACCAGTCTTTAAGAGACATGTAGCGGTGCACGCTGGTCACGCGGTGGCTCATTTGCATTGTGCGGAAAAATAGAGATCCATTACAGCATTACAGGACGCGTGACTAGCATAGTGATGCGCGGCGAGCACCATGATTAATTAGATTACCGGAAACAATTCACTTCGCCCGTGCGTGTCTTTGTCACAGTCCCTGAGGGCAAAATATTTGTAGAATACCAGCAATGGTTAATAAATATTTTTCTCAGGGAAAGTAAATGTATTAATTTAATACTATTTTTTATCCCCGTCATATTATTAGGGCAATTAGAATATCGTAAAAACATCTGCAACTTCTAATGGGTTTCGAAGCAAAGTGAATGTGATTTGTTTATTAAATTCTTCCTTGTATAGCCTTCACACAATGTTGATTTCATATATGAATGAAATACTCACAGCTTGCAAGAAGGTACAGGAATTTAGGGGAATAAACAAAGCAGCCCGTTGCGTCGGTGCACATATTCGTTAGCTCAACACTTGAGCCGAAAGATTCTATTTCAGTTTTACAATCATTTATTGAAGCAATCTATCTGCTTTCGTTACATTACAGTGGTAGGTAACTCATTGGCTTCTTGTTTAAAATTCAAACAAACCAAACGCACACAAAGGAGCAAAGAAATACAGATTGTTGTCAGTATTTCTTCTCCTCCGCCTCCATTACCTAAAACTTCATTTGCTTTGTAAAGGAAAAAAAATATCACGTAGCTCGTGTTTACCTTACTTGCCATCGTGCCGGGCAGGTGTTAATGGCCCGGCAGGCGGCGCTGTGGAGGGGCGAGGCTGCCTTCCGCCGACAATTTGTGTCTGAGGAGAAATGGAAACAAATGAATCGCGAGGGGAAGGTTGAGAAAAGGCCCTCGTAAAATCATGCAGGAATCGAGACTTTTTATGATTGTGAGGAGGCTCGGAAATAACGTGTGACAACAATCAGGAATCAGAGTTTGTTGACAAATGTGTTTCTAGTAATAATAGTAATAATGATAGTAATAATAATGATAATAATAATAATAATAATAATAATAATAATAATAATAATAATAATAATAATAATAATAATAATAATGATAATAATAATAATAATAATAATAATAATAATAATAATAATAATAATAATAATAATAATAATAATAATAATAATAATAAATAATAATGAAAAAAGATAATGATAATAATAATAAAAAATTATAATAATAACAATAAATATAGAAATGCTAATGATAATGAGAAGCAAATCATCAATGAAAATAACAGTAAGACCAAGGAAAGGAAGGATAGCATGAATAAGCGTATGAATAACAACGGCGATGCTGATAATAACAATAACAACCAATGATGAGAGAGAGAGAGAGAGAGAGAGAGAGAGAGAGAGAGAGAGAGAGAGAGAGAGAGAGAGAGAGAGAGAGAGAGAGAGAGAGAGAGAGAGAGAGAGAGAGAGAGAGAATAAACTAAAAAAAACAACGGGGTGAAATAAATGGATAGGGAGGAGCAACAGACAAAGGCATCGAGGCAAAGAACCAAACAGGGAACAAAAATCACACAAATAAAACAGAAAAAAAAAAACAGGAAAGAACAAATGGAGAGAAAATCCAGCGAAAAATCAACCAGACAAAGAGACCACCAGACAAAGGGGAACACACCAGACAGACACACACACACACACACACACATACACACACACACACACACACACACACACACACACACACACACACACGGACAGAGACAGAGCACGTGGAACAGCGGACGGAGCAGCAGAACGCACAGTCGCACACACATTCCATAACTCCGACGCCAATAAGACCAAAACTCCATCAGCAAAGAGACGATTTTCGCCCCTTGTGATTCCGTAAATTTATGTTCCTGCGCCTGAGGGAGTGAAGGTTTTCCCGCCGTGACGGAGAGGAAGAGGAGGAGGAGGTGATAAGGGAGATGGACACGGGGACGAGGAGGAAGAGGGAAGGAGGAGGAGGAGGAGGAGGACGCGAGATTATTGCAGGAGCGGGTGAGAAAGGATTAATATTTTATAGGGTTTGATACTCCTAAAGGATGGATATTTTTAGGGTTCTGGATAGGTGTGAGTTACTAGCTGTGAAGGAGATGTGTTTCAGAGCGTTGGATACTAAAGGGAGGCGGTGATATAGGGGATTTGGAAGGAAGAGACGTGACTGGTAGGAAAGGAAAGAGGGAGGGAGAGGGAGAGGGTGATGTAAGGAGTGTGGAAGGGAGAGAAGGGAAAGATAGGAGATGATAGAGGGAGGGAGAGGAAGAGGGTGACGTAAGGGATGTGGAAGGGAAAGAAGTGACTAGTAGGAATTAAAAGAGGGAGGGAGAAGGAAAGGTAGATGATAGAGGGAGGGAGAAAGAGAGAATGATGGAAATGGTTTGGAAGGTAGAGAAGTGACTAGTAGAAGAAAGAATCGCTTTTTCTGAGAATCGTGTAGTAAAGAAACGGTATCCAGGTATGGCATAGGATTGAATCATGAAGAGGGACACATTTTAGAGGATCGAATACGAAAGTTACAAATTTATAAGCTTGATTTAGGTACAGATGACGGATTTTTACAGTTTATATATCTACATAGTACAATATATTTATTCTGCAGCGTTTGTGCATCATTCTGTCCGTCTCTCATTGACATAAAAACAGTGTCGCATATCACATACACGAGAAAAATAATTTGTACTAATGTTAAAAACTGCAGAGGCATGTATATATATTTTTTTTAGCCTTGTAAAATGAAAGAGCAGTGCGACAGGTCAGGTACAGCTTGATTAAGTTGTTAGTCTCCGCCAGGTGACTTGATTACGTGGACTTAATTAGATTACACCCGTTTGCGTCACGTTAGGGTCCATCTAATACATATACAAAAAGTTATATCGCCCTATTTAAGTCCGGGTTAAGTTACATTTAAGAGCAAGTGTGATTAGGCGAATAACTAAAAACAAAATTAAATGAACTGTACGTAAAAAAAAAACTTATACTTTAATGATCATACCCATCCCATTTACACACGATTACTGACATAGAACACATCAGAAACACAAGATGAAATTAGCTCTACGTAAATATAAACACTAACCTTACACTTTAATTAACATATCCATCCGAAAAACACAACATCACAACAAACAAACACACACACACACACACACACACACACCGAAAAATAAAAGCTTGACACCCCGCATTATATAAACAACAATGCAGTCTTTTGAAGGGCTGGAGCGAGGTTGATGGATGAATAGAATAAACGAGCAGTCCACCAGCATAATGCAGTGCGTCATCATTTTTCTAATCAACTTATATATACACAGGAAAAAATAACGAGCCATTTATAATTATGAGGTAATGCTGGGTGGTGGTGGTGGTGGTAGGGAGGGGGAGGGGGAGGGTAAGATAAAGGGGGTGAATGGAGGGGAAAATGAACAAAGAACAAGGCTTAGTGTGAGAGAGAGAGAGAGAGAGAGAGAGAGAGAGAGAGAGAGAGAGAGAGAGAGAGAGAGAGAGAGAGAGAGAGAGAGAGAGAGAGACACGAAAGGAAGGAAGGTAGTTATTAAAGACGGTGGGATGATAAGAGAGAATGAGCAAGAGAGAGAGAAAAAGAGAGAGAGAAAGGGATGGAGTAACGCAAAGACAAAGAGAGGAAGAGATAAAGAGAGAGGAAGACATGGAGTGAGCAACGAAGAAAGACCAGGAAGAGGAGGAGGAGGAGGAGGAGGAGGAGGAGGAGGGAGACAGTCAGTGAAGTGGTGGAGGGAGGTAAGAAAAGAGACATGAGAGACGGGGAGATAAAGAGACAAGAGACAAGGATATGAAAACGGAAATAATCTGTGGAGGAGGAGAGACAAAAAAAAAAGTTGAGGAAATAGAGGAAGACAAAAAAATGGACGAAAATGAGGTGCGGGAGAGAGGCGTAGAGGGAGGAGGAGTGACAATAATGGAGATAGAGGACTGGAGGAAGAGAGGAAGGGACTGAAGAGAGGAATGGAGAGGAAAAGAGAAAGAGGAGAGAATGGAGGGACTTACACTCTCTAGTTAGACTCATTATTAAAGCAGAGAGGCCAGGTGGCGCGACGGACGAGTGTGATTTGTTAATGCACCTATGGACAGACAGACAGACAAGAAGACAGGTACAGACAGAAACAGAAAAGACAGAAAAAACAGCAGAGAATATAAAAACGAAAATAAACTGAGATAAAAACTGAAAAAAATAAATGAAAACAGACAGAAACAGTAACGACAGAAAATATAGCAGAGAATATAAAAACGAGAAAAAATTAAGATAAAAATTGAAAAAAATAAATGAAAAAGAACAAAAATGTATCAAAAATGGGAAACGGATAGAAGACAATCAGAAAGCAATAAAAGTAATAAATGACAACTAAAAAAAAATAAAGTGTAAAAAGAAATAAAAAACGATGCAGAAAACAGGCAAAAAAAATACAAAAGCGGAAAATAGGTCGATGAAAAACGAAAGAAAAAATAAATCAGGAAAACAAGACTCATTACTAAACAAAGCGTGAGAAAGTGAAGTTATAAAGAGTCTAATCGCTTCTCGTGTAGACTTTATAACCTTAGGCGCATGAATACACAACTTGGCAGAGACGGAAAGAGAGACGGAAAGACAAACCCAGAAACAAATGAGAACATACGAACGCACTCAGACGAACAAGCAAGCAAACAAACAAACAAACAGAGATAAATGCCTGTCAGGGGAAGATATATGGGTGCACAACGAGCGTTCACACACACACACACACACACACACACACACACACACACACACACACACACACAATACGCAATGATAAAAAAATGAGTAAATATAATACTGTAAAAATTGCTTCTAACATGACACCAATTCATTATAGTTTTGTTAATTATTCAGTCAGTTTAAAAAATATTTGATAGATGGTATAATCTCACAGCATATTACTACTACTACTATTACTACTACTACTATTACTACTACTACTACTACTACTACTACTACTACTACTACATCTACTACTACTACTACTACATCTATTACTACTACTACTTCTACTACTACTACATCTATTACTACTACTACTACTACTACTACCGCTGCTGCTGCTACTACATCTACTACTACTACTGCTACTACATCTACTACTACTACTACTAATTTTCTACTACTAACTTTGCATTTAATCACTTTCGTCTGATTAAATGAGCAAGATTTTTTCGGCTTGTTTTCTTTTTTTGTTACTCTTTAAATGCCGCTGATGCAAAGTTTCGCGGAATTTATTCAACATTCCTCTAATCCTCGACAAGCGTTGGCACTTCACTGAATAATAGCTTTATGGGTGGAAAGTATGGAAAGAAACAAGTAAAGGAAGAAAAAAATAATATGGCAATGAGGAGAGAGAGAGAGAGAGAGAGAGAGAGAGAGAGAGAGAGAGAGAGAGAGAGAGAGAGAGAGAGAGAGAGAGAGAGAGAGAGAGAGAGAGAGAGAGAGAGGTAATAGGGTGGAGATATTCAGTGCAGGAGGTTAATTGATAACTTAGGAAGGACACGCTGATGGCTAGACATGAGGAAAGAAGCGTGAAGAGAAAGAAAACATTGAATGAGAATGTGAAGAAAGCGAAGAAGAGGAAAGAGAAGTAATGAGAACAATAAAATAAGGTAAAGAATTATATTACAGGGAGATGGAAAATAATGCTAACACAAACAAACAAAGGAAAGAAACTAACAAAAAATAATACTGAATAGAACGTTATGTAATGGAAAAAAAAGAAAAAATAAGTACAGGGAAAGGGTAAGAAAAGAATAGACATTTACCACACAAAAACATATATTTACTCATAACATAAAGATCATCTACACATTCATATCCGTCCCCGCGTGCGTCAGGTAAGGCCGGGCGGCGGGATGCAGGTGAGGCGGTGGCTTTAAGAGAGGCAGGTCTACTGTCATCCTCGTGGAACAGCGGCGGCATCCAATTACACATACCTTTACCTGCCTTGCCTTGTGTGCGTGTGTGTGTGTGTGTGTGTGTGTGTGTGTTTGAGAGAGAGAGAGAGAGAGAGAGAGAGAGAGAGAGAGAGAGAGAGAGAGAGAGAGAGAGAGAGAGAGAGAGAGAGAGAGAGAGAGAGAGAGAGAGAGAGAGAGAGAGAGATGAAAAGAGCAGAGAGAACATAATTATAAAACACATAAATAAACGTGAAAGATAAATACATAATCAAATATACAGAAAAAAAATACAAGAGGAAAGGAATAAGAAGAAAATGAAAGGTATCAAATATAATGGAGAAAAGAATGAAAGGAAGCCATCTTGAAACGTCCCTTTCGCCTTTATTCATACTCGTCCATAGCCTGATACATATTAATTTCTACTTTTCATTTTTTTTCACAACTCATCTCCCGGCAACGTACGAGAACGAGCAAAATCAGAAGTCACCTATACCATCTAATACGACCGGTTACGTTCACCCTTCCATCTAAAAAGAAAAATGAACATCCACAAAAATAACACCCACGCTACAAACTACTCGAAGCTCACATACGAATTCAAATATCTAAAACAATCCATCTTTTTTAATGTCCGAATGCTACACCTTTAATGTCTGAACACAATAACCTCTAGTCTACCTCGAGTCACCTACACACAAAGCCGTACACACACCTGCACACAACCATTACATACGCACACACATCCCTCCCCGCCTCCACACACACCCTGATCATATTCATTTTTCATTCTTCACTTTATGCCATATTTTCCTACCTTATTTTTTGTACCTTTAGCTAGTTCTACATCCTTTACCGTGCTTGACGTTATTAATTAATAGAATAGAAAAAAATGCAATCTATCACCCGCAGTAACACGTCCAACACCAATTATCTCACCTGAGCGCTAATTAATTACTCTACCTGGCGTGTGATAAGCGCACCTGACCGCCGTACGGGATAGCGCCGCTCACCTGTAAAAAGCGGCCAATTTGCAGACAATATTCACGGCAATTGGGCGGAAGTAATGACAGGTGGAATGATGGCACAGCGGACCGCATCACAGATCACCATGACCCTACAAACAACGCCATTATGTAGCCAAAAAAGAGGAACATTCCATCAACAAGAGTTTACACCAGCACTGTCACCACCACCACCACCATCAACAACAACAATAACAAGGCCGCTGGCAGAGACATGAGTGAGATTGATGTACCGTTATGATATATCTTCACATCATATGACACACACACACACACACACACACACACACACACACACACACACACACACACACACACGTACGCACACGATGAAAAGCATACACAGGTTAACTCGCGTGCACATATAATAAATTAAAGCAGTGAGGTGAGTTTCCTGCTTCCTCTGGTGACATGAAACAGGAACACGAGAGAGAGAGAGAGAGAGAGAGAGAGAGAGAGAGAGAGAGAGAGAGAGAGAGAGAGAGAGAGAGAGAGAGAGAGAGAGAGAGAGAGAGAGAGAGAGAGAGAGAGAGAGAGAGAGAGAGAGAGAGAGAGTTATGTCTGTGTGAGTGAGTTTGTAATGGTTTTCCTGTTGTTCGTGGTCGTGGCAAAGCTCACACACAAAATACGAACTCCAAACAAGGGGAAGAAGAGAAATTAGTGAAGGAAAAATCATTGTTACGCTTAAAGCTTGAGTCTAGCCTTAAAGTTTCTGTTTGGGATATGGAAATTGGGCACGTCGATCATAGTAAATTTCTCGTTGCTTCAAACTACCGCGAGTACAGGACAGACACGGGCAACCTTTTTTTTATAAGTTGTTAATATGAAAACGATTTAACCTTAGAAATCATACTAAGCGTTACTGCGTTGCGTCAGGAGTAAAGTGAAAGTTCCCTGGCGTACGTGTTGCAAATGTTTCAATCAGTTCCGCACGTCACTGACACGGCTGACGAACTTAATATTATTATATCACTACAGCAAGCAGGTAGGCAAGTGGGGGCAGGTTTACATGAATTATATTATAGTATATCTAAATTCTTACCGGATTCTTTTAGACTTCTTATGTTCTTATATGCATAGTAGTAGTAGTAGTAGTAGTAGTAGTAGTAGTAGTAGTAGGAGGAGGAGGAGGAGGAGGAAGCGGAGGAGGAGGAAGATGAAGAGAAGTTAGACGAACATCGAAATGGTTTACATCTTGTTTCATCTGCTCCCCTTCCTGTTCCTCTTGCTCCTAGCTTTACTCCTCCTCCTCTTCCTCCTCCTCCTCTTACAACAGCAACTACTACTATCACTACTACTACTACTATTCCCCTTCCTGTCCATGCTCGTACTTCATAACTATCCTCATTCTCCCTTCTTCGTCAAGCCTTGTTTATTTTCCTCTTTCTATGCCTTCGGTTCCTCATGATACCACTACTCATCTTCTCTTCCTCCTCCTCCTCATGCATCTCCTCCTCCTCCTCCTCCTCCTCCTCCTCCTTCATATCTTCCCTTCAATCTGTGACGGTGCTCTGACATACATGCGGCGCGGAGAACAATAGCTCTTCCTCTTCCTCTTCTTCCTCCTCCTCCTCCTCCTCCTCCTCCTCCTCCTCCCCCTCCTTCTCCGGCCATGGGGGTTCAATAGTAGTTACTCTTATCGCGTTACGAGACCCCGGTAATGGTGACGCCTTTGTTTATGTAATAGTGATAATGATGATGGTGATGACGATGATGATATGTCAGAGAGAGAGAGAGAGAGAGAGAGAGAGAGAGAGAGAGAGAGAGAGAGAGAGAGAGAGAGAGAGAGAGAGAGAGAGAGAGAGAGAGAGAGAGAGAGAGAGAGAGTGGAAAGGTCATAAATGGAGGGAAGAAAATAAGAATGAAGAGAGAGCTGGAGGCAATGTGAAAAGTATTGTTAAAAAGGTGTGTGTGTGTGTGTGTGTGTGTGTGTGTGTGTGTGTGTGTGTGTGTGTGTGTGTGTGTGTGTGTGTGTGTGTGTGTGTGTGTGTGTGTGTGTCAGTTGTTCCATTCAGTCAAGCAAGTAACAATAAAACAACAACAAACAAACAAAGAAACAAATGAACAACAAAGAGATAATGAAGCTCCATACACACACACACACACACACACACACACACACACACACACACACACACACACACACACACACACACCTCTGCGCCCATCAATCTTGCTTCCATTCAACCCGGCTCGGCAGCGGTAGTTGATTTCAGCATTGGAGAAGCGATCAAGTTTTCCACTCAACACACGGAACAGATGGAAAATAGATAGATAGATAGAAAAAGCTAGATAGATAGACGGATGATGATGATGATGGGTCTGCAATAGGCAACAACACAGCTTAGTTAATACAAAATCAGACCCAGCTTAGAATGAGTGTTGAGATGGTTTATGTTGTGTTGAAGTGTTTAGTGTTGTTGCTGGTAATGGTGGTGGTGGTGGTTTTGTGGTTATGCGTTTTAATTTGGTGGTGAAACGAATCGAGTTGAGTAAGATGTGGAGGAAAGGCAAGTTAAGGTGTAGGAAAGGCAGAAGTTGTTGTTGGTGGTGGTTGTCTGGCGGCTTAACTTTACATTCAGTGATGGAGCGAAAATAAATGTGTGTGAAGACCAGAAACACAGAGAGAAGGTCAAGGAGATGCAGACGAGGGAGATATTCAAGGAAGAGAAGGGAAAGTATAGAAACAATAGTCGGATGTAGGTGTAAAATAGATCCCAGAGAAAGATAGAATGCATGAAGGAAACAAAAAGGATATGCAAAAGAGAAGAATAGAGACGAGGATGAGAAGAAAACATACTGGATGAATAATTAAGAAACACATACAAAATAAAGATCGTATATGAAGAAAAAAAACTATATGCAAAAGAGAAGAGGAGAGACGAGGATGAGAAGACACTCTGGAAGAATAATTAAGAAACACATACAAAAAGAAAGATCGTATATGCATGAAAGAAAAAAAGTTATAGATAAGAATAAAGGACGACACTGAAAAGGGAAAAAAAAAAAAGATAAATCCTACTGAATAAAATAAAATGTTGTCGTATGAATATCTGTAAATGTATAACTATGTGCGTTTTGACGTATGTTTGCAAGTGTAAGAATTAATTGGGAAACATGGACATTCAGTTTAAGAGTGTGTGTGTGTGTGTGTGTGTGTGTGTGTGTGTGTGTGTGTGTGTGTGTGTGTGTGTGTGTGTGTGTGTGTGTGTGTGTGTGTGTGTGTGTGTGTGTCTTGCTCTTAGATCCCTCACCGCCCCTGTTCTAGTGTATTGGAGGAGGAAGGCCAAATGGGCGTAGCTTAGTCCAGAGAGCCGGGTGATCAGGGCAAAAGAGGGAGCGAGCACAGAGGCCGAGTCGTGGATTTGTCTGCACCACCGACACAGGCCTGACACACAACAACTACACTGCCGCTACACCATCTAACCGTTGTACTTGACTCTGTGTATATATATGAGGTGTCGAGACTGAGGAAGTGGGACGTATAAATGGTGTTTTTAAATGGTATAATGCGTGTAGTTTTTGTCTAGATATAAGCGCCATCACCACAATCACCACCTTTAATTTGCTACTCTTACACCCCCAAGGCAATAAATATATCCTAGGACTTGTATTATGGTGTTTCAAAAAGGTATATTGTGATCTTTGTCTACCGTTACGCACCATCACCACCATTACCACCTCTACCAACATTACACTATCAAGACAGTGTTTCGCAAGCCTTATAGTTTGGATGGAGAGACGACGTATAAAGCTATTTAGTGTGTTATTATTACGTGCCGTATTACTCCACTCATAATGTAGCAATCCGTCAATGGGTCGTTATTAGCAAAAAAACTCTTAGGAAATGTCAGTGTTATTTTCACAATACAGAAAGGAAACCGTGATAGTTATGAACAAAGTCTTTTACGTTGTTATGGTGGGAAAACTGATACTTATAACGTTGAAGAGTTGCTATTTCCCACGGCAGAGGCAGCAATGATGTTAAATGTGCAAGGAGGCTGGTTTATATATATTTTTTTCATCTATGTGTGTGGCAGAAGCCCTCTCTCTCACACCCTCTCCAACATGAAAACAATGAGCTCCGGTACACGTGTTTGAGGACCTGGTACCCTTGCGTTGTGAGGGGTAACACGCACTCTTTCATACCTCAACGTCCCTTCATTTTTCGGCCCTTTACAATGTGGTCCAGGGGGGGTATTTTTTCCATACGTTTTTGCGTACATATACGCGCTTGAGGCCCAACTTTTATGCTAGGAGTTGGCCATACGCGCCCTTTTTATGTGTGGGTACTTTTTCATTTTTTTCTTTATGTACAAGTGTTGGGAGATGGCATTTTTCGGGCCAACACTTGGGCGTCATTTTTCGTTGTTGTTACTGTTGTTGCTGTTGTTATTGAGTGTAATGTTTTCTTTTTTATTCGTGCAATTGACATTTCTATATCACTATTTTATTAAGAGTAGCTGAGATTCGATTATTAAGCTATTAGTCCCATTTTTTTTTTTTGTGTGTGTTTGTTTCCTTTATTTTTTTTAAATAACGAAAAGCATGCTACATTTTTATTCGCATAATAGAGGATATATTTATTACTTATTTTTATTTTCAACATAAATGTGAAGTGTTGTCACAATCAAGGAAGTGTTTATTGTCAGAGTCTGTTTTCTTGGAGGTAGGAATTACTATGAAGAGATATAATTGATGTCGCTGAATGGGGATGTACACAAAGTCGTTCAATTAAGGAAAGTAGTAATATTGTTAGTAATTATATATGAACATAAAGAGAAAAAACACAAAACAATAGAATAGTATAAAAGATAAAGAAACAAGCAACCAAAACAAATATAACAAAACAAAACAGAAGCCAAAAGCAAGACAAACTATCACTCAACAAATCAGTTCAAGGCGACACCAAATTCACACATTCTGCCCACCACAAAAAAAAAAATATCTCCCAGCCTACAAGTTTTCCTCGCAACACGCCACAACTATGCCTTTCACGGAGGAGGGGAGGGGAGGGGAGGGGCGGGGGAGTGGAAAAGAAAGGAGTGAAACAGACAGCCAGACAGAGACAAAAAAAGGTCCCCGTGTAAGCTGGGTATTCCCCTCGTCGCCATCACACTCTCCCTCTCAAATGGCCCAACTTTGCCCTTTCAAACTGCACAATTAAGACTAACCTGCTGTCCCTTCGCCCCTCTCCTTCTTTTTCTCCTCCTCCTCCTCCTCCTCCTCCTCGCATCCCCAGACAGGAAGAAAAAGCTTCAAATTCGTCTCTTTCCTTTAGTTTCCCCCTTTTGCCTTTCATTTTCTCTCGGCCTCGTTTTGTTTCTTGTGTTGGGACCTGTATTGCGTTTTCTTTGCCTGTGTATGGTTTTAATGAATGAGGACTTTATGGGGGGGGGGTCATTGTTTTTGCTGCTTTATTTCAGGGGTCGTTTGATAAGTTGTAAATTCAGTCACTGTGATGTGATGTGAAGTGATGTGCGCTCTCTCTCTCTCTCTCTCTCTCTCTCTCTCTCTCTCTCTCTCTCTCTCTCTCTCTCTCTCTCTCTCTCTCTCTCTCTGGTCGGTAATGTTAGACGCTTCCGCCTCTCACAAAAAACTCTTTCTAAAGGGCGAAAAGGAGATCAATCGGGTTGTATTATGTGTTTCTTTAGGTTCGTAGCGCAGAGGAAGAGGGTCATACTTCCAATTAGGACATAAAACTACCCCTGGAAATGCTCAAAACTCCGACGAAAGACTTGTCAAATATGTGTGCTGAGGCAATGGCTGAGGCCCAAAAATGTTTAAAAATGTGACCCTCCCCTCCCTCCCTACCCACCAACCTATCTATCTACTTAACTACATATCTTTATATCTATCTATTCAAATATCTTACTACCTCTCTCCTTACATATCTCTTCACAAACCTGTCTATTTACGTATTCCTATTTTTATAATATGAATCAATAGAACACCAGAACCAAATACAATGTGAGTTTCTCCCACACATGAACAACTGAGAATTTATAAAGGGAAGCAAATGAAACGTTCCGGGAAGTCTTCAAGCAAGCGCTCAGTTTTATCAATTCTTAAAAGCCTGAAAATTATTGACGAATCGAAGGTTGGAGCGAAAGATAGACAGAGAGAGAGAGAGAGAGAGAGAGAGAGAGAGAGAGAGAGAGAGAGAGAGAGAGAGAGAGAGAGAGAGAGAAAACGCAAGCCTCGCACGGAACTCTACCCTTATGGCATGCAACACCTCGTCACTCAAGTAATTTGCTGAAAGTGACACCGACTGGAAGGCAACAAATAAAAGGAATCTCGTATAATATAAATAGCAGCGCAAGCACGGTTATTTCACTGTTGACAGACGGACAGACGGATATATATTTAATCCTCGTTTGTGAGTAATTTTGATTGCTCACCTGATGGATATGTAGGAATATAATTAACGATTCACCTGTTTGAGAGTCATAAGTTAGGCCAATATTCGTGACCATTTTTCTTCGTCTATACTGAAAAACAAACGCAGCCTTTGTCCGTGTATGATCAAATTGCTCTGTTTACTTTTTGTGTGTGTGTTCATCATAGCGTGTGAGCCTCAGTTCTTGGAAAAGGCCGGAGATTGAAACGCTGCCTGTGAACTTTTCTTGTTAGTAGTTAATCACACGTACTCAGAATTTAAGTACAGCCTTTTTCTCCCTTCTCTCATACCTGTATATGTAGAGGATAGTCTAGTTTCACATATTTGACAGTTTAGAGAAGGCTTTTTGACCTCATTGTTGTCTCTAAGATTATTATCAACACATACAATAATTATTAAGTAGCTTTATATATTTGTCTCTTTAGTAAAGGCTCTTTGACCATTCCTCTGTCTATAAAAAGAGTTTAACATTAATTTGGTATAAGGAACTGTTTATGAAAAGCTGTGTACCTCTTTTTTTTGTCTCTTTAAAACGATTATTGAGACCATTTATTATCTTTAGGCTGCAAATAAATTTTTCACCCTTGGTCTATCTTTCTCCACCAAATTCATCAAAGATATCTCACCGTACAAACTGTTTTCTCTCTTAGTAGGGTTGCCTCATCTATATTCATTTTTACGGTCAATAAACACCAAAGCCGAATCGCCAGGTATGCTTCTAAATCAACCTCCGACCCTTTTATTATGCTTTACAAGGCAGTCACTCTGTTGGAATTACCCCCAAGCTTCTATATTTCTCTCTTAATCCCGCCATCAGTCTTCATTTATCCCCGAGGCTTCAATTACTTCTAGTCTCCGTCTGAGCCGCTACACTCCCACTCTCTCCTTCAGGCTGTTTCGTTACCTGTCCTCGCCGCGCACTTCCTCGAACGTCCTATCCCTTATTATTAACACGTTCCTGGTATTCCCCGCCCTCATGTTATATGCATCTCGTCCTGTCAATTCTCCTCGCCTCCAATTTGACTTTTCTTTTATTTCACTTCACCTGGACCTCCTCATACTACATATCATGAGCCTCCCCTTCCTTCTGCTTCCTCTCCTACTCCTCCTCCTATTCCTCCTCCTCCTCCTCCTCCTCCTCCTCCGCCTCTTTCTCTAGTTATTATTACTATTAGTGTCACTGATATCAACTACTGGTTTTTTACTTTAAAATAAGGAGGAAATGAACGGATCTATATTTGGTGATTATCAAGTTAAATTAAATTTGATTCAGTAATGCGGGATTGAATTAGTAGGAATTAAATTGGGGTACAAGTGCAAATTAAGTTGGGTCGCACGTGTCGCAAAACATCAGCCCGATTCTGTGGTATAATTATTCTATTCTACAGGTATTCAAGTTGTTCGTCACCAGAATACCTTTCAAGTTTTCCGATGTCAACAGTCAGCCCATAACATAGAAACCTCGATCATCTCACTCCCCACAACTTCCTCAAAGTCATTCTTATTTCCAGAAACCTTCACGCCTAACCAACAAGCTCGCTCCCTCCTGCACCTTTTTCCTTGTGTTGACCCCAAACCTTGATCCTTTCTCTCAGCCATGACCCCTGACTCACATCCTTCTTTATGTCATCGTTTTCATCCCTATATCCTCCTCTCACCCTTTCCTTCAGCTCCTGCCTCTTGCTCGGCGCTTTCCCTTCCCTTCGCCTCTTCCTAACAAGAGCCAAACACATTGCCTTATCTTTCTCTTTTTTATTCCATGGCTTTCCACGTTACCTTTTGCGTCCTTTCTACCAATAGTCTCATGCACCCACTCCTTTTATACTATATCCCACAGTCTCCTTTTCCTGTACCTCTCCCCTCCCTATACCCCTCTCGTTTCCCTACGCCCCTCCCATTTCCCTAAACCAATCTCCACTCCTAAATTTCATCTCACTCCTAATACACATATACCTTCCAATACCCACCCTTTAAAACAATCCCTTTCCCTTCCTTGCAATTCTCCCTTTCGAACTCTTCCTTCCATTTTCGCCCTTAAATTCACCCACTCCCTTACAACAGTCCCTTCCAATACCCATCTTCTAAAACACTCCCTTTTCCTCCCTTCCAATTCTCCCTTTCGTGCTCTTCCCTCCCCTTTCACCCCTAAACCCAATACAGAAGTCACTCCCTTTTCAAACTCCATCTCATTCTCATTCTCTCCTTCACCTCCCCCTAGAAACACTACCTCTCCCTCCTCCCTCCACCCTCATCCTCGTCACAGACTTTCCGATAACCAGTCCGGCAAAAGAGGAGCATCAAGGGTCGTTGTGTTTAAACTCCATCCCGGCCGCTAGCTGTTCCACCCTCAATCACGTTTTTCAATGAACACGGGGCTCAGGGGCATCACTCTGGCCGCGCGCAGCCACACGGACTTTGCCCCATTGTCGCGGAAATACTGGAACTGCTAAAAAGGGCCCTGGGAGGAGGTGGCAGTGACGGGGAGTAGTGGTAGGGAGGGTGATGGTGGTGGCGGCAATACGGAAGCAACAAAAGCAGAGAATCGTGTCCATGAGTCAGGAATTCATAGCGTTAGTCCGCCGTTGAAATCTCAAATCAGACACAAACGTACGTACGATAACATGAGGTAATGGCCGCCTGCTCGTTTTCGCTTTTTGTTAAGTTTTCGTCTTTTTTTCTTCTGTTTTTTCGTTGAGATGAGAGGGAAAAAAAAAAGAGATCAAGGTAGTGTTGTGTTCCCTTAAGAGAGAGAGAGAGAGAGAGAGAGAGAGAGAGAGAGAGAGAGAGAGAAGGGCAAAGGGGAGGATATGGCGTTGTTAACACTCTCTCTCTCTCTCTCTCTCTCTCTCTCGCTCTCTCTCTCTCTCTCTCTCTCTCTCTCTCTCTCTCTCTCTCTCTCTCTCTCTCTCTCCACCCTTAAGCCAACATGCCATAACCCTGATCTTTCCTTCCATCCCAACGAAAAAAAGGGAAAAAAAATATTAGTTTCCTTTCATTGCACCATAACTTCCTTCCTTTTATTATTTTCCTAACCTATACCTCCCTATCAATTATTTTTCCCTCCATTTCCTTCTATCCATTATTATTCCCTCCATTTCCTTCTATCAATTATTCTTCCCTCCACTTCCCTCCTTTTATTTTTTTTTCTCTCAATTTCGAAGCTCTTAATTTTTGTATTCTGTTCTCACAACATCTATATCGTCAACCTAAACTACCCTTTCACTTCAAGCATATTTTCTCACTCCTCTCCTTCACTCTTTCACCATATCCTTATTTCCTACGCATACCATAATTCATCACCTTCAAATTAATCGTCAAAATTATTAAAACCTCCACAATCAATTTCATCCATTACGATTTTTGCTTTTTTTAACTTTTTTTTTTCCTAACACCTTACACATAATAAAAAAGACAAGAAGTGATATCATCGTAACCATCAAAATCATCACTTTTTTTTAACACCTCAGAAAAAAAAATATCCGTTCCTCAATCTTGGCAGTACAGTTTTCCACACCACTGTCAGGTTACCGTCCCTATCATAATCATCACCATTACCACCATCATCACTCTCCGGCGCCGTCATTATTATCCTATTTCTTTTTAACTTTACGCGCATCATTATACGTCGCAAATCATGGCTGCATAAAAAGGAGGCTGGGGAGGAGGAGGAGGAGGAGGAGGAGGACACAAATGAGAAAGAAGAGACTAAAAAACGTGAAAAAAAGAGAGGAAAGGAAAAGAACGGAAGAGGAGAAGAAGGAAGAAAAGATGCAGGAGGCTGAAGTGAGAGGAGGTGGAAGTGAGATATGGAGGAGGACGATGAGGGCGATGAGGACGAGGATGACAAGGAGGAGGAGGAAGAGGAGGAGATGGAGGAGAAGCAAGATGTTGAATTGAGAGCAGGTGGAAGTGAGATATGAAAGAGGAGGAGGACGACGAGGACGAAGACGACAAGGAGGAGGAGGAGGACGAGGAGGAGGAGGAGGAGGAGGAGGAGAAGATGGTGGTAATTGGATTGCAATCGACGCCATTGATTAGCTTGGTGATCAGGGCCGAGAGAGAGAGAGAGAGAGAGAGAGAATACAGAAATACATGAAGGAAGGAAGGAAGGAAGGAAGGAAGAGAAGCGGCAAGGTAAGGCAAGGCACAGGGAAGGAGTGATGGGAAGGGAAGGAAGGAAGAAGGAGGAGGAGGAGGAGGAGGACGAGATACAGTAATACATGAAGGAAGGAAACACTAAAGGGAGGAAGGAAGGAGGCGAGGCAAGGCGAGGCAAGGTAAGGTAAGGCGTAAGGAAGGAGTGATGGGAAGGGAAAGGAGGGGGGGAGGCTGGTCCAGACAGGTGTAATTACGTCGTTTTACCTGTGCTACGTCATCGCCGCCCCCCTGAGTGACGTGCGGGCGATGGCTCCTCCTCAAACAAGACCCCTCCTCCTCCTCCTCCTCCTCCTCCTTCTCCTCCTCCTCTTGCTTCACGCCGCAGCTATGTTCCCAAATTCCTGCTGTGTTTCCCTCCTGATGTATCGGAGCTGAACCATACACCTCCTCCTCCTCCTCCTCCTACTACTACTCCTACTCCTCCTCTTGTTCCTCTTCGTCCTCCTCTTGTTCCTTTACGTTCTCCTAATCCTCCTTCTCCTTGCTTCCACGGCTCCTGTTCTATCTCCTTCTCCTCCTCCTCCTCCTCCTCCTCCTGTTCCTCCTCCTCCGTTTAGACTCTTTTTGTCTTTTGTCACACTGTTCTCCTCCTCCTCCTCCTCCTCCTCTTCTACCGCCTACACATAAGCTTAAGCGATGCTCCCAATCTTCCCTTTACTCCCCCAGTTGTATATATAAACCACTTATCGCTTCCAATTCCTCTACCTCCTCCTCCTCCTCCTTCTGCGTTTTCTGCGTCTCACCTCCACCCTTTTCCTACTCCTCCTCCTCCGACCTCTCATGCAACGGTTCAAAGGTTTGCGTATCTCTTCCTCCTCAATACCGACAAGGAAGGGAGGGAGGGAGTACACCACAAGGGAAGCAGGAAGATCAATGCATTAATAGTCATAACCTTCCAGCCTTTAAAGCGGCAGAGTAATGTCGCACGAAGGACCGATCGCCCGCACCTATCCATACCTTACCAAACAGCTTCCAGAGTGTCTTCCAGCCCCTTTACCCTACCCCCATCCTCGACCCCCTTGCCCTCCAGCAGCCTTCCCTAATGGCTAAGCATAACATAGGAGGAACACCATACAATATTACACACGAGAGCAGCGCAGAGAGTCCCTTTAATGGTCCCCCCGTTTTGGTTCCTCTCTCATAGATGGCGCTGTAAATAATGGTAACTGATGCAGCCGTGTGTCGCGGAGTTTTAGCTCTTTATGTTATTAGCAAGCCTTGATATTGGAAGTAGGAGGAGAGGGAGGAGGAAGGGGGGAGTGGGAGTGGGAGGAGGGAAAAGGAAACTGACGTGAAAGTAGGCGTGGAAAGAGAAAGAGAAGGTATTCATGGTAGAGGAGAAAGAAAAAGGAGGAGAAACAGGGAAAAGAGAATAGACGTGGAAATAGGGTTGGAAAGAAGAGAAAAGGTATACATTGAGAAAGTGGAGGAAGAAAAGTAAGAAAACCAAGAGGAGAAAAAGTAAGATAAATAAAAAGAGAAGGGGGAGGAGTGAAAAGGAGGACGTGGAGGCAGGCAGGGAAAGCTGAAGGGTTAAACATAAAGGAAGAGAAGTGACGCATGCATTAGGAAAAAAAAGGAAAAAGGAAAAGACTGATGCTAGAGAGGAAGAAAAATTTAGGGGAGTGCAAAACGAGAAAACAAGAGAGCGCAGAGAAACGAAACCTCGGTAGAAACAGATAGCATGCAGGATGTCGGAGGAGCAAGAGAAACGAAATGAATAGGAGATTTGGGTAGATTTGGTAAAAGCAGGAGTAACAGAAGAGTGGGAGGGAGAGGAGGCAAAGGATAGGGAGGGAGAGGCGGCAAGACAAACGGGCAACTCGCGTGATGAATGTCTGCACTTCACCCAACAAGCTGGACGCAGTGCACGCTTAAGTCGGCTTCCCGCTGGGCCGATGGCTGTCCCTCACGCAGTTTCCCGACAAGTGTATTCCAGCGTGACGAAGTACTGTGCAAGGGGTGTAGTGTAAAGTGCATGTGGTGTGTGTGTGTGTGTGTGTGTGTGTGTGTGTGTGGGGGGGGGTCTGTGGGTGGGTGTGGGTGTTAAGATGTATTAGTGTAATCTTAGGTTTCACAATAAGTATACTATATTTATATGATAAAATTATGATGATGATGATGGAAATGATAATGACGATGACGACAATGATGACTTTTATGATGATTCGTAAAAGTGTTCTTTACTGACTCTGTGCACAATATAAACACACACACACACACACACACACTCTCACACACACACACACACAACACAGAAACTTATAGACAGATAGATTGATAGATAAGTAGATAATTGAATAGAAAATAATTGAATTAACTTGGAAGTGTATTCCTTAACCCCTTGATGGGTGTTGAGTAACTGGCTCCTCAAGGAACAACTGAACTGGTAAAACTATTCAACCGTTTGGAAAAGAAATCCTGGCTTGTCTGCCGCCTTAGTAATAACTCAGGGGAGTGTATTCCTCAACCCTTGATGGGTGCTGAGTAACTGGCTCCAAAAGAAACAACTGAACTGGTAAAACTGCTCAACCGTAAGGAAAAGAAACCCTGGCTTGTCTGCCGCCTTAGTAATGGCGGCGGCGCGGGAAGAGGCAGGAGAAGGCCTTGCGAACGCGCCGGACAAAGGCCGCCTTCCTGGACGTCTGGCCCGTGTACTCCTTGACTGTCTTGATGATGCGGGCCGCCGAGGGCCGCTGTGCAGGGTTGGCTCTCATGGCTCTGTCGGCCAGCACCTCCAGGCCGGGGTATTGCGTGTGGCACGTGGCCAGGACGCGCCTCAGGACGTAGCCGAGGGAGAACACGTCCACGGGGGGCGAGCAAGGCGCCCCGCGCAGCAGCTCCGGGGCCATCCAGGGCGTGCGGTGCGTGTGTGTGCGAGCGATGCGGAGTCCTGTGCCGAATCTCTTGGCCAAGCCGTAGTCGATGAGGGACACCTTCAGGCGGCCTTTGGCGTCTTGGTGCACCACGACGTTGTCGGGCTTGATATCGTTGTGGGTGTAGCCGCAGGCGTGGAGCTGCTGCACGTCCCGGGCCAGCGCCACGAAAGCCTCTAGTCTGTCAGTGTCGCTATCAGCAAGGTTGTGCAGGTCGCAGAAGGTGTTCTGGCCGCAGAAGGTGGTGAGCATGGCGGGGAACCCAAAGCTGGTGCCTAAGGCCTTGGGGGCGCCTGCCGCGCCGTCCAGGTCCAGCAGGATGTCAAACTCCCTGCGGAACATGGCTGCGAGGCGCTGCTCCCTTGCCACCTTTAGGCAGCACTGGGCGCCGCCGACCTCCACCAGGTATACCGTGCACGAGGCGCCGCGCCCCAGCACCTGCTTGTGCTGGGACACCAGCGTGTCGATGCGCTCCTTCGTCAGCACGAGGAGGGGGGTGGTGTGTGGGGGAGCCATTGCTCTTCAAATTTCTCCTTGCCAGAGAATGCCTATTTATAAATTTAAGTGTAACCTGGAAGGACAAATAATATCTGATGTAACTATTGCAAGATCCGATAGCAATTTTTTCTACAATTTTCAAATTTCCGAAAGTCTGCTTGTTCTGCGTTACCCCCAGAAGTGGTCCGTAGGTACGCCTGAGCCTCCTGGCGGGCTGACGTCTGCATGCCTCGGCCAGAAGCTACAGACACACCTCTTTGCCTTAATTACTCATTACCGATTACCCACCCCCAGGTAACACTACTGATGGCCTGTTATTAGTCTGGTCGGCACATGGACCAGACGCCACACCCAGAGGCCTCACCTTTCTTGTGGCCGCCCTCACTACCACCCCATCCTTGCCCGCCCTAACCACATTTACACCCGACACCCTGCCTCAACCCCTGTCGTCTTCGCCATATACTACCCCCTCCCGCGCTAACCCCTTCACACCCAGCACCCTGTCTCCACCACTCACTCTCATGCCCTACTTCCCTCACCACCACCCATCCCCGCCCTAACCCCTTCATACCCGACACCCTGCCTTCATCAAACCCTGCCGCCCTCACCACCACCTCCTGTCCGCCCTAACCCCTTCACTCACAGCACCCTGCCTGAGCCCCTCCCACCCTCTCCACCACCCCCTGACCGCCGTAACCGATTCACTTCCAACACCCTGCCTCCACCACCCACCCTCAACCCCTGCCACCCCATCCACTTCTGCCCACCCTAACCCCATCACACCCGACACGTTGCCACCTCCTACTTCAATGCCCTCTACCTCAACCCTTCACCATGCCAACGACACCCTACCCCATCAACCTCAACCATCCGCCCTGCCATCGCCACCCTGCAGCATGCCTTCACTACCCCGAAACCGTCAACCATTTTCCCTGCATGCTACGGAAATAAACGTAACCTAACCTACTCTATGCAAACCTAACATGGGTAACACCTAACCTGACTAATACCTAACTTCATGCACGCTCTTTGTCACATTTTGTTTTCTTCCATGCCGAACAGTTTTCTTATCTTCACACTCTCAACTACGGGACCACATCATCGTACAGACCATCATTATACCTTCCAGACTTCCAACCCGACGCTCCCAGCTCCATCGTATGCTCGCCGGTTCATTATTCCCACCGTATTCCCTTTACCCTTGTAGTATGCCCATAAATTCGACTTGATCCCTTTAATCAGCTAACCTTCCGTCCTTACTTTCCCTCGTTACACCTTGATGCTACTTCCTGCGAGCACACACACACACACACACACACACACACACACACACACACACACACATTCGTTCTCCAGATATTTTCCAGACAACATACAGGAGAGAGAGAGAGAGAGAGAGAGAGAGTTATGCAGACAAGCACCGACTTTTATGCAACGTACATGTACAGCAGAGTTAATTACATTGTTGTCGTTGTTATTGTTGTTGTTGTTATTGTTGTTATATGTTGACACAAAAAAGAGCATTACTTCAAGCTTGCGCAAATGACTTAGTTTGTTGCAAGTTATTCCTGTATCTCGTGTGTTGCCATTTATTTGTAGTGTGTCAGGTCACTCAACAAATTGCTACATGACTTGCAGGGAACTCGTGTCTATGCCTGTCCGTTCCTCTTTTTGCTGGTCTCTCTCCGTTTCAGTTCTTCCACACGAATAAATTTAGACTACAAACCGCAAGAAAAAATACATCACATCAATTATACTGTTACTGTACACCCGCCCGTAGAAAATAAATCATGAAGGAAACTGAAATAGGATACTGGTGCTTTTAGTGAACATAAATATCATAAATAGCAACCTGACACTATCCTGGAAGAGAGAATGTAATATCTGTGTTTCCTGGCAGTCCCATGAACGGTTCAAAAGCCCGATGGAGCGAAATCTAAGAATCGCAGAAAGAGGATTGCGATGAACAATGTTAAAGAAAGCAAGGAAAGAAAGGAAGTGATCATCATGACATACAGAGCAAACAAAGGTCGAAGATATGGTGATTAAGAACAAGAAACGGACTTAGTTAGGTCATATCACGCTTAGAGCAGATAATAGACAGCAGATGAAAAAAAACAGGTGAAGGAAAACAATAACTGTAGTATATATATTAAAAACTGTAAAAGCCAGAGCATACAAAGGAAGAGGTGGAACCGTGGAAAAATATTATATTAGAGAATTTGCCGAAGCAAGATGAGGTACACTAAAATTAAATAAAGAAAGGTCTGAGAAAAGCTCTTGTATACTCCACCACTGGACTAATAATGGCTGGATAAGATGATACAACACGTTATTACATAATCTCATTCTTTCCCTCACGATATTACATCATTCTCTCTCTCTCTCTCTCTCTCTCTCTCTCTCTCTCTCTCTCTCTCTCTCTCTCTCTCTCTCTCTCTCTCTCATTTCCTCTCCCTCCCTTCCTCTCTTTATCTTTCTCTCTTTATCTTTCTCTCTTTATATTTCTCTTTATCTTTCTCTCTTTATCTTTCTCTCTTCATCTTTCTCTCTTTATCTTTCTTTCTCTCTTTATCTTTATCTCAATCTTACCCCTTTTATCTTCTCTCTCTCTCTCTCTCTCTCTCTCTCTCTCTCTCTCTCTCTCTCTCTCTCTCTCTCTCTCTCTCTCTCTCTCTCATTTCCTCTCCCTCCCTTCCTCTTTTTATCTTTCTCTTTATCTTTCTCTTTATCTTTCTCTCTTTATCTTTCTCTCAATCTTATCCTCTTTATCCTCTCTCTCTCTCTCTCTCTCTCTCTCTCTCTCTCTCTCTCTCTCTCTCTCTCTCTCTCTCTCTCTCTCTCTCGCTTCACGCCACGTTAATTATCGCCCTCCACCTGTCACCTGGCTCTTCCTATCTCCTGCCTCGCTCTGTCTCGCGCTTCACCGGCGTCTCCGTTAAAGGCCCTCTAACCACAAACATTAATTATAACTCCAACGCTTATAATCACCACCACCATAACAACAACAACTGCAACAACAACATCGAAAACAACAATATTTACTAACTGACAATGCAGCCAACTGATCTGTGTACATTAGTTAGGAGAAAAAAAAGCGTCATTAATTGTACGTTGCAGTAATAATGAGCAGAAAAATATATATTCCTACATTATTACAACAGTTAATATTGCCGGTAATAATCATCAGCAGGGATCATTAACAGAAAGCCAACATTTGTACTCAGATATGTATAAAAAATAGTTGAAATCTACAGAACGACACACACACACACACACACACACACACACACACACACACACACACACTAATCATAATTGCAGGCAGTTTTTTTTTAATACGAAAAGAATATTTTTCTCTCTCTCTCTCTCTCTCTCTCTCTCTCTCTCTCTCTCTCTCTCTCTCTCTCTCTCTCTCTCTCTCTCTCTCTCTGGCTCATCCCTCGTCCATCATAATGAAATGAATTTGTGAAATGGGACGAATTAAATGACGCAACCGAAGTGATTCACTGCTGATCTACGTTAATTATTTTCAGTCGTCACAGAGTTTAGGGAGATTAGGCGTGATGGAGGGAGTGTCAGGATGTGGTGGTGGTGGTGGTGGTGGTGGTGACGGCGGCAGGGAATTGTGGCGAGGAACAGAGATAGATATAGAGTTCCAGGCGTATAATAATAATTTTGGTTGTGGTGGTTGTCACAGAAGAAGAAGAAGTAGTAGTTGTAGGAGTAGTAGTAGTAGGAGGAGGAGGAGGAAGAGGAGGAGGAGGAGGAGGTGGAAGCAGTAGAATAGTTCCGGGCGTATAATAATTTTGGTGATGATGGTGGAGGTAGTAGTAGCAGTAGTAGTAGAAGTAGAAGTAAAAGTAGTAGTAGTAGTAGTAGTAGTAGTAGTAGTAGTAGAACAGTGACCAACAGCAGTAGTAACAGGAGTTGTGCAGATTATTCTCTCTCCTTACATATTATCCTCACCCCACCACCACCAACACCACCACCAACTCCACCACCAATAACAAACCTGATCCGTACCATAAGACCACCACAATCTTCACTACTACAACCACCCCCTCCAGTACCACCTCCACTACCACCAACAATTCTCATCCCACCCTAAGACCACCGCAATCTTTACTACCACAACCAGCACTACCAGCACCACCAACCGCAGCACTACCAGCACCTGAGCTCCTGCAGCAGTAATATTACCAGTAGCTCCCCCCTGAATAGCACTCGTAAAGCCCATCATGAACGGAATTGCCACCAAGTCCCTCTCCCTCTTCAACAACAACGGCAAATCTAACTTTGTCTCTTGCGAAGGAAAACTTGGGAAAGAAGAGAAGAAGGAGGAGAAGGAGGAGGAAGAAGAGATGGAGGTCACGCGGAAGAGGAGAATGGACAGATGGATGAAGAAAAGAGGAAGACGTAAAGGGGAACGAAGAAGAAGGTGGTGTTGAAGAAGAAGAGGAAGAAGGAGAAATAGAAGATGAGAGAGAGAGAGAGAGAGAGAGAGAGAGAGAGAGAGAGAGAGAGAGAGAGAGAGAGAGAGAGAGAGAGAGAGAGAGAGAATTGAGGGAAAATGAGAATGGGAAAGGGAAAAAGCAATGCAGACCCACAGGACAACTTCCATTATCCTTTATTTTCATGTGTGTGTGTGTGTGTGTGTGTGTGTGTGTGTGTGTGTGTGTGTGTGTGTGTTTCCCAAACCCAACTCACTCACTCAGACATAAAATAAACTTTAGAGTAAGTGTAACGGCGCCGAGTCAAAACATCGGTCACTCTTTACCCGAAAAATAAAGACAAAAAAAAGAGAAGAGAAGAATAAAGAAGAGCAAGAAGAGGAAGAAGAGGAGGAAAGAAAGACCGGATAGAATCTACTTAGGAGGATGAAGCAAGATTTTATGATGCTACCCCGAAGAACCGGCGATTTGAGAGAGAAAAGGAGTGAAGGAGAAAGGGAAGAGATGTAGAAGGGAAGGAAACGATGCTTTACACAGACCGAACAGAGACGATCTGAGAGAAGTAGAAGTTAAGATGGTGGAGAGATAGATAGAAAGACAGAGAGAGAGAGAGAGAGAGAGAGAGAGAGAGAGAGAGAGAGAGAGAGAGAGAGAGAGAGAGAGAGAGAGAGAGAGAGAGAGAAGGTGTGAGACAGACAAACAAAGAGACAGAGAGACAAAACAGACATTGCATTAACAGGTGTGAAGAGGAAATTGGGTGAGAGGCTGTCAACTGATAATCTCCTAACCATTTGCAACAACTGCCTAAGATTTTGGTGAACAGGTATAGTTCCAATTACCTAAACAAAGTAAAGTAAAGAATATATTTTAGTATTATGTAGAGTAACTAAGGAAATGCTAACAATATTATAAGCAGTCATATGTAATTTGTTTTGCTTCAACACGTAAAAAACTATGCATCAAAATCAGGTGCAACGAAAAGGTAACAGGAAATAAACGAATATCTAAAGCGGAAATTGTCAGGGATACATATTGAGGCTAAAAATAAGCATCTGCACTTCTACAAACAATACATTATGCAAGATCTGACGAGGAATTCGTAATTTACACCTGAGATAATTTACGTGGCTGTCCCGTGACGTTTGTTTCTTAAAAGTAATGCAATAATATTTTCTTTATAGCGGTGTGAAAAAAATATATACTCCCGGCGTCTTTACCATTAATCGTAACATAAGGCATCGAAGCAAGGGAATCACGAACATATATGTATATATTTTTTTTTCACCCTGTACATCAAACCAGGAAACAAACAGTCAAAACTCAAACCTGTTCTTCCATCACCGTCGCAGCATTCACAATTTTGCCCATAATAACAGCGCGACTTACACCCTCGTTTGCAGCTCAGTTTTCTAATATGCCATAAAAGGGAGGAGAGGCGTGAGCGAGTCCTCCACGCCAGCCTGTTTTGACATGTTTTGTATTGCATGGTGCTGCCGGCGTGAGTGTTGACAGGTGTTGTGTTTTAATATTCTAACTGCTGAAGCGAATCTATATATAACGTGCATGAAACACCTCCCCATTATCTCTCTCTCTCTCTCTCTCTCTCTCTCTCTCTCTCTCTCTCTCTCTCAATATCCTAAAAAATGGTCGTAATGCATCAAACAAATCATTGAATCATTAAAATGCAGAGTCACACTTTCCATCACAATAATCTAGAGAAAAAACAACATTGCCGATCATATTGTTATTACTATTATTATTATGATTATTATGATTATTATTATTATTATTATTATTATTATTATCATATGAAGAAGAAGAAGATAAAAGAATAAGAACAAGAAGAAAAAGAAAAAGAAAAAAGAAGATGAAGAAAAAGAAAAAAGAACGCGAAGAAGAAAAACAAGAAAAACAAGATAAAAAATAACACGAAAAAGAAAACGAACACAAAAAAAAACACAAATCAAAATAATAACAAAGAAAATAAACAAAATTTCCAACACCTCCACAGGCACGGGCACGGCGAGACACAGTGAGGCGCGGCACGCATTTCATGTCCAGGTGTTTTAATTAAGCGAGCCATCACCTGGCCACACCGCACCTGTCCCTGGCGTCTCTCACGGCGGCATTGTATTCTTGATCACTAATTTACCTCACGCCAGGATGATGTGGCAGGGAAGGGACACGGGGAAAGGCAGCAGCAGGAGGAGGAGGAGGAGGAGGAGGAGGAGGAGGAGCAGGAGGAGGAGGAGAAGGAGCAGGAGGAGGAGGAGGTGTGTTGTGTTGATGATCAATGCGAAGGAAGGGACGTGTTGAAATGCATTGTGTATGGAGCATCATAATAGGTTTTTTTTTCTCTCTTTCGTGGAGCCTCAGCATGAATAGTAAGTGTCAAACTCGCGTCGACAATACAATGTTTATTCTTTACCGAGACGTTTTGATATCCCAAGACGTCGTCGGGAGAATACACGCATAGATTAAACAGACAAAAAGTCACTCACTCATTCCCTGATCTCTACTTTCTTTTTCAGAGCAGTGTTTAGCGGCTTTTCTTGTTTATAGTATTTATTTTTCCCCTTGAGCTGATTCCTTTACTGTAAATAAACGGTAATAAAATGTTATATAATATATATAGTAAAGAAAAATAATATCGAGGACTTCGAGATTCATATAATAATTCAAAAGCTGCAATAACATCACGCCTGAGGTCCTCGTGAAAATTATATTAAGCACTTGCCCTCACTATTGTTATTATAACCATTTCATTTACATATCACGGTTTTTACACCTACATGCATCACTTAACGAGCCGGCCAACCATTTAGTTAGCCATCCATTAATTCATCCATCTAACTATCTATTTAACCATATTACCTTCCAATACTCAACTTTTAACAAACATTCAGCCATTCAATCAGCTATCCATCAACTAAATATATATTATGACAGCCTTTTAAGTTAACCCCCTATCCAGTCAGCCAGTCAATAAGTCAGCCATCCGCTCATCCAGACAGTCATTCAACTATCCATTCATCTAATCACCCAACCCTCGAATCAACTATATATTCATCCATTCACCCATAACTATAACCATCCCTGCACTTACCAAAATAATCCAAGCATCTTCTAAATCCACCTAACCACACACACACACACACACACACACACACACGCATATTGGACCAAACCACGTACCCAAAACACATCCACCGGACCACCGCGTCATCCACCCAGCCTGCCATCCCCACAAGGCGCAGCGCAACAAGCGGATGGATGTGTCTCCGCCTCCCGGTGCGGCGCAAGGACAAACATGGGATGAATAATGGGAAACGAAGGCTTTTAGTGTCCATTACAGAGGGGCGGCGGGAGGGTGGAAGAGAGGGAGGGAAGGAGGGAGGGAGGCTGGATGGGAGGCAGGGAGGGAGGGAGAGAGATGGAGGTAAGAACGCGAAATGGAAGGCATGCTAAGGTGGAGGAGTTGCAAGATTTTTTTCGTGTTTGTGTGTGTGTGTGTGTGTGAGAGAGAGAGAGAGAGAGAGAGAGAGAGAGAGAGAGAGAGAGAGAGAGAGAGAGAGGCGACAACGAACCAGCGGGAAAACGATGCAATGGGAAGAAGCAAAAGGAAGAAATTGAAGAGGAGGAAAATCAGATATCTCTCTTCCTCCTCCTCCTCCTCCTCCTCCTCCTCCTCCTCCACTTTTTCCTTTCCAAGAAGGTGGATCAGTATAAGGGCTGCTAATGCATAGGAGGGGAGAGGAGGGATGGAGGAGAGAGGAAGGAGAGTAGAGAAAGAGGATGAAGGAGGGAGAGGCGGAGAAGGGATATGATGGTAAGAAAAGAAGGATAGGAGGATGTAATGGAGGAAAGAGAAGGGAAGGATGAGTATGAAAGAGAGAAGGGACAAAGAAGGAGAAGGAAGGAAAGAAGGAAGAAGGAAGGAGATAGAAGGAAGGATATGATGGTAAGAGAGGAAGGATAGGAGGATGTAATGGAAGAAAGAGAAGGGAAGGAAGAGTACGAGAGAGAGAGAGGGAACAAAAGAAAAGGAGAAGGCAAGGAAGGAAACAGTGCGTAAGGAGTAGAAGGAACAAGAGAGAAGGAGGAGGGAGGGAAGGAAGGAAACAGTGAGAGATAAGAAACGTGGAGAAGAGAGAATAACTTTAGTAGAACTGAGGATAAGGAAAGGACGGAGAAAGAGGCGAAGAGGAAGAGAGGGGAAGTGAAGGCCAGTAAGGACAACAGGAGAGACTGAAGCTAAATTAATGCAAGACTTAGGCGTTACTGCAAGAGAGGAACGGGGAAGAAGATGAGGGACGAAAACAACTGTAAGATAAAATTAAGAGCAAGGAAGGGAGAAGAAAGGAGATCAAGGAATGGGGGAGGAAATAGACGGAAGTGATACAACCCTAGTAATAAGGAAAAAGTGGCTTACGGTGTGTAGAGTGGATCAGGAAGAAGGGACACTAAAGAAGGCAAAGGTAAGGAAGAGAGAAGAGAAAACAGGGACAGGATAAACGGGAAAACAAAGAGTGAAATGTTCGGATGAGAGGAGTAATAACAAATATAATAATGACAAAAAACATAAATAACAATAAATAATGACATAATAATAATAATAATAATAATAATAATAATAATAATAATAATAATAATAATAATAATAATAATAATACCATCCCATTTATTATCCAAGAAGGAAGAGCCATATTATCATTCTTCTGTTTTATGTTTTATTACCATTCCCCGCCCATAGGTAGCGGCTTGGGCTGTCACCTGGGAAATAAAAGCGATGGGAGGAGAATACAGGAGCTAGGCACCTGAGAAGCCTTCCCTCATTCTTTCCCCCTTTTTTATTCTTCCCTTTTTTTCCATCATTAGGCTACCCACTGTTCTCTGTCCTTTTCTCTTTCTCTCACAAAAAACTCTAACAAACATACGTCATCCTCATCCTCACCCATCTTTTTGTACTTTACTGTCATTATCTCTTTGCTCTTTTCTTTTTTGTTGCTTCGCTCAAATAGTCTTTCCTTTACCTCCTCACCGTCTTGCAACTTCTCCCTATCCAGCTCACCTTACAAACCACTTTTCATCTTTACAATCCTTTGACCCCTCCTCTTCCCTCCTGCCTCCCCTTGTAATATCATCACCTCACACATAAAAGGTTGCAGCGAAAGCCGTTAATAGTAGCTATACAATATTGTCATCGCATTATTTGTAGTCCTCTGACACCATTATTATGTGATGCAGCCTATTCTCTTTTTTTTTTTTTTCAAGCTTCCCCTTTGTCAGAGCCTTTAGAGTGGTTTTTGATTGTTTATTTTTCCTGTCAATATTTTTTTTCATGATAATGCTAATTGCATTACAAGGCATTAGTGTAAATACATAGGTTCATGTGTTACGAAAACCTACTATGAGACTTTAGGGAATAAGAAATAATCAAAGAGTTTTACCAAACTGAAAAGGCGGAAAAAAATTCTGGCTCAATGTAATGAGGCTATAGGCTTCTTTAATAGCTTAAAATATGTTAATGCAATTTTTTTTGTATACATAAAAGGGTTTTGTACATAATAAAGGTTCGACACCGACCCTTTTCAAAAAGTATAAAGAAACAAGCGCCGAGTTTAACCTTCAATAGCAGAATAACAAAAATAATGTATGAATGCACTCTATACTAGGCTAACTGCACGTTGTTGATTTTGAGGTCATCACTTACCATAATTACCATAAAACTAGGCTAAACGCACTTGGCTAATATTAAAAAAAAAAAATCCAGATCTGCCAGTCAACTAGGGTAAATGTACGATGCTGATAAAAAAAAAAAACTCCTTCCATAAGTATATAATATAAAACAAAGCTCAATTCTGGCTAATATTAAAGCTCACCAATCTCCATAACTACCATAGGGTTAAGATAAATGAATTTTATGAGGTAAAAACTCATTTTTTCCATAACTGCCATAAACTGACACTTCATAAACAATCTATTCAGGTAATGACGGACACGCACTCTAACGTGACACTATGCACATACAACGCATTATATAATCATTAAATAAAGTACTATAATGGTATATGCCAGACCACTCACACTACATATATACAAACGTTTAGATATGTTAAGCACTTATTTATATTAGGCTATTAAATATTATATAATTGTGAAGATTAAATTATGAAAACAACATTAATGAAAACCAACACACCAGGTACACCACCAAAGAAAGACAAGAACCAGGAAGAATATAAATAAAAGTCTTGCCGACAATGAAGGACACAAAATAAGGCATGTGTTACGATGGAGAGAGAGAGAGAGAGAGAGAGAGAGAGAGAGAGAGAGAGAGAGAGAGAGAGAGAGATAATGGATTAGTAAAGGTAAAAAAAAAGTACAAACAAGTAGGCTAATGATGAAAGAAAATAACAACGACACCATAGCCTAATATTTTTCTACCCCCAATAATGGAAGATAAACTCCAGTAAAAAATATATTGACAAATAAAATATAGCATAACAAATATATACACCAAGGCAGATATAATTACTTGATCAGCTGGAGAGTAAAGAAATTATGAAAAACACTGACAAAAAACAATAATACCAATCAACTGTGAATTTAACGACGAAAAATGCAGTAAAAAGATAATGAAACGATAAAATAGAATTGATACAAGAGAAAACACATCAAAATAGATAAATGTTGAGTGACTGCTGAAAGACTATAACTGAATAAACCAAAACTAGCCTAATAATGTGTTAATAGAAGATGAAATATGTACCTTACCAAGATGAATAAGAGATGACACGAACAGCCATCAAGGTCCGTTTTCTGCTTAATTTTTTTCTCGCTCTTATATTTTCCTCTTCATATGTACGAATAAACACGCAAAATAACACATTAACACGCTGCGACGCCAATTCCGTGACGACGTGCACTCACTACGACGACTTGCGGGTTACTAACTGGATATTGTTGTAACCGCAGTGGAATGATCATAAATTGTACCATGGCTGTAAAAAAGTCTTCGAAAAAGTATCAACCGGTAATTTCTTTGATTTATTATAACACCTCTGTCCATTTCTCTGGCAGTGATGTAGGGTTACAGTCTGCAGTGTCTATTGCAGCATGATGACTTGCATTTTAACAGAGAGAGAGAGAGAGAGAGAGAGAGAGAGATTAAAACTTATAATTAAGAAGATTACACAGAATGTGTATTCTAATCTATATGTGGAAAATCCACATTACTTATCATTCAGATATACAATTTATTACATATCTTACAAAATAATATCTATGCTTTTGATAAATTAACGATCTTATCATTCTATGTATAATTCATTGTATAGTGAATGTTGTCCATCATGATGACAATGATATATGAAAGTGCCCCAATACTATCTATCATTTCACAATGCTATCCAGCTCCTTCCTAAATAAAAGTTTTATTTTTTTAATAAACTGAGAGAGCAGCTCAAAAATAACAAAAACCAAAAATTAAAAAAATAAAAACAAAAAAAAAAAAAAAAAATAGTCTAATCTCATTAAAAATACTGTATCTCCTCTTTAATCCAAAAAAACAAGTAGTAAAATATCTTCTTCCATCCTTTCATTCAATTTCCTTTCTTCCCTCCTTCAGTCTCACACTAGCCTATCTTTCATTTCTTCCATTGACCTTCATTCAAGTCTATTTCTTCATTTCTTCCTTCTTTCGTTCCTTCAATCTTTAAATAGCCTATCTTTTCCTCATTAATTTCACTTACACTTTTTCTTCCTTTAATCTTTCAATAGCCAATCTTCTTCGAAATTTACGCTAACTTTCTTTGATTTCATATATTTGCATTTTCATTCCTTCTTTATCTCCATCACTTCTGCCTCCTTCATTATCCAGCGTTCTTTCCCTTTTTTTCCCCCAACCTTTCCCTCAACTTCCTACCCTTCCTTCTTACAATTTCTCAGTACCCTATCTCCTTCCTTCCATTCACTTTTCCTTCATTAGATTCTTCGTTCATTTTTTTATTATTTATTATTAGCCTATCTTCTTCCATCCCTTTCAATCAACTTCCTTTCTTCCCTCCTTCAGTCTCACACTAGCCTATCTTTCATTTCTTCCATTTACCTTCATTCAACTTTCCTTCATTTCTTCCTTCTTTCTTTCCTTCAATCTTTCAATAGCCTATCTTTTCCATTAATTTCACTTACCCTTCATTTCTTCCTTTAATCTTTCAATAGCCAATCTTCATCCATATTCACCTTTTCTTCCCTTCCCTTCTTCCTTCCTTCCTTCCTTCTAGCCTATCTTTATCTTCCATCTACCCTTTCCTTTCCTTCCTTCTTCCTTCATTCAATATCTTATTCTTATTCCTTTCATTCACCTTCCTTCCTTCTTCCTATTCAGTCTTTCAGTACCTTATCTTGATCCATCTTTCATTCCTTCTTTCCTTCCTTCTTTCCTTCAATCTCATCTTCCATTCCCTTCATTCATCCCTCCATCCTTCCTTCCTTTCCTCGCTTCCTCCCTCCCTTCCTCCACCAGCTGATCGAATTTTGAGCGTCGCCTTTATCCAGTCATGCGCTAAAAATCGTGTGCCATGCTTCTTCGCCGCTGATTGGCTATAAGCGGCGGTGACGTGAAGGTCTTGACGCGTGTGATTGGCTAGAAAGATGGAAGTGCAATACCTTGTCGGTTTAGCGTTTCTTCACTACGACCATTACCACCATCCTCTCTCTCTCTCTCTCTCTCTGATGGGCATGCCGAAGTGAAAATACCAGGTGCCACAGGAAATACTCGAGTTAACGAGATCGAAGGAAATAGAATGGGAGGATTGAAAATAAACGAATGATAGGCTGCCAAACGAAACTATGGAGATGGAGGGAGGGGGAGGGGAGAGGCACGGGAAGGAGGGATGAGGGAAGGGAGAGAAGAAGAGAGGCATGGGAGGGAGGGAGAGATGCAATGGAGGGAGAGAGGGAGAGGCATGGCAGTGAGGGGATGGAAAGAGGGGGAGAGAGGGAGGGAGGGACAAAGTATGATGGAAGTAAACCAATTTCCTTAACAAAAGCAAACAATCACATGACAGAGAGATTGAAACAAGTCTCTCGCGCTTTTTTTTACCAGACAGAAAAGATTTTGTTTGCTTTCCCGCGATGGCTTTATGTGGATGTATTGAACTAAGTGAAGGCTGCGAATTGAATTATTGACATTCTAATGCGAGGCAATTTTTATTTTGTTGACGAGGCAAATACAGGCACGGTGCAATTCGTTTTTGTATATCGAAGTGGTGTAGATTTTTAACAATTTGGCTTGGGATGCTGCAGAGAATACGAGACGAGTTGAATTTAAGTTATTGTATGTAGAAAACAAAAGCATATGCCACTAACGAAAGAGACCAATACACCCATATAAAGAAAAACGCATGATTTAGCAATAATAGATATGGGAGTTGTCTATGGTAATGGATAAATTCTTCGATTAGAACAAATATATACTGGCAAAACAAAATGTATACTATTAAAAGGAAACATTTGGTCGTTCACAGATAAATATTACATGAAACAGGAGAGAGAGCGAAAGGATGATAGGGCGTGATTGACATACAAATGGAAGTAATGATGTTAAGGGAAGCAAAGACGCAACAACCACAATCACATTCTTATTACTCACACTCGTCTTCACTAGCACCAGAGAGTCCTGTAACTAAAGCAAGAAGAAGAAGAAGAAGAAGAAGAAGAAGAAGAAGAAGCAGGTAAGCCGAAGCAATCCAGACACCCCCATCACTATAGTAGTTCAGTAGTTCTGGTCGTCCGTACTAATTTAGTCGTAGAGAGCCAGCCCAGGTCGTCAGTCCAGATGAAGTGAGTTACGAAGTTATGCAGAGCGGAGGGCCATGGTGAGGCAGGGAAGCAAGCAGGCGGCAAAGGAGGCAGAGGCGCCGGGGTGGAATATAAGATGACCCCCCCGTCCCCCAAACAAGGCTATCCTCCCTCTCCCTCCTTGCCTGGTGGTGGTGTCGGTGGTGTCCTCTTTCCCTACTGCTACTGCTGCTTGTGGGAGTGAGGGAGATGCTGTTAATAATAATGATTTTTTCTACAGTAAAGGAGGCAGCTCAAGGGTGAAATAAAGAATAAATAAAACGCCCGCTGGTGCTGCTCTTCTAAATAGTTGGTAGCAGTAGCCGAACGAGGGTCAAAACCAGATGAAGAGGTGTCTTGATACTTATATCTTGAAAGTGCTTAGTTATAGTAAGCGACCAAACTAGTCATCGCAAACTAATACACACACTATAGTACAACCATAATTATCATTTTTGGAGCAAGAGGTAAGCTTATAAACAGATAATAACAAAAGCTCACCATAAAGGAGGCCTCATCCATAGACTTCACAATCTCTTGACGGGAAACGGGGCGCGGGGCCGATTCGCAGGGGGCCGATTTTCAAAAATTTAAAATTTAAATATTTTCAAAACCAAAGCAGCTAGCGACCTGAAACTAAAACAGGCACCTCCCTTAGGCATATATGAGTCTCCATGAGCTGCGGTATCAAAAAATTCAAAGTCGTTCCCTAATAAAATCCCGATTAATTGTTTTTTATATAAGTATAACAAAACTTAAAAAGGCTATAAAATCCTCAGATTTTACGCTAGATGCACAAACATCACCAAATGCAGAGATAATCACTTATATTTTCAGAATCAATAGCAATATTTAGCATATCTTATAAGTTTTTGCCCGAAATAGCTACTTATTTTTTTTTTTATTTAGTGCAATTTTTTACGTAAGTTTTTAACATCTAATAAATCACTTAATTTTCACATTAGAAACTTAATATTTGAGGAAAGCATGCAGAAACATCTTAATTTTACTCAACAAAAGCAAAATATTCATTTTTCTATATACAATCACAACTTATTTTGGTTGAATTCCGATGTCACTATTGCCGCAGCACGTCTTGCCGGCTATCTGGCCCTCGTCCCTGAACAATCACTTTAGCCTTTTGGCCTATGACTTGTGGGCCCCGGTCAGTTTCCTGGACTTGTACACGTCCCTGTTCCTCGCCGTCTCCTTCCTGCCCTCCTCGATACTGCTCCTCTTCCTGCCGGTCGGCTGCTTCAAGGCCTTGTTCTTCCTCGCTTCTGAGGTCACGTCCTTGGAGAAATTAGCACCGAAACAGTTGAAGAGGGACCTGCTGATGTGCGGCAAGATGGTGTTGGCCAGGTTGTGACCCTCCTGGCACCTGTACCCCTGCAAGGTCGGGTCTGAGGCCGCCAGGAACTCCAGGAGGTGCCTGAACCAGTCACTGTGGCGCATGGCAATGGAGAGTAACATCAACCTGCGCTCCTTCTTGTCCTCCCTGCACATCAGGAGTCCCACAGCGACATCCCGAAGGACGCCATGTGGGCCATTGGGAGAGATGGCCGCTTCAGGACCGCCCGGCCCGTCTCCAGCTCTCCCCTGTCGACCAGCTCGACCAGGGCGTCGAACATCACAGAGGGCGGGTCGCCCCTCGAGCTCCACGGTAATCTTCATCTCCTCCTGCTGGGCAAGCTCCTGCTTGCAGCACTCGGCCACAGAGGAGTTGGCCTGGACCTTCCTGGCCAGGTAGCCGGCGTAGTTGCCGACCGCGGCGAGGAGCAACTCGTCCGTCGGCGGGTCCGGCTGGTCGTCGGCCAGCTCCCTGGCAAGCTGGGCGAAGATCACCTCGTCGTCCTCCTTCTCCTCTGCCTTGGCCCGGTCCAGGTCGGCCTGCACGTCCCCGGAAGAACCCGACGAGCTTCAGCAAATGCAGGCGCTGGGCCAACCTGTTGCTCACCATGAAGTTCTGCACGCTCGTCCAGTTGTGGGGAAGGGTACAGAGACGATGAATAACTGTAGGTCCTTTACTTGGAGAGTAAACAGAGGCAGGACAGCGATAATCCTTTACAGAGGGTAAGTGCCCAGCTGACTGCGTGCCTAAGGCGAGTTAGGCGACGCGGGAACTGAGCTGAGTTGCCATGTAGGCACTAACTAAACGTACATTTCTTGTTTCCTAATACGTAAAACTGTGGACTTCACTATCCTACAGTTATCATTCATTTTACGTAAAGATTTCAACCTAAAGTTACGCAAATTTGCCATTTTTTACACAACGTTTTCAAAGTGCACGCATGGTGCTATTTTATATAAGTTACCTTGAATCCTCGACCAAATCACTCTAGAGACACTCCTGCCTGCTTGTATGCACTAAAACTTGAAGATTTCGTCCTGTTTCCACTTAAATTCGGAGTAAGAACGCAGAGTGTGTTTGAGTTGTCGCAGTGAAAGTCGCCATAACAATCGGCCCCTTACGCGAAGCCAGCGCGCCAAGACTGAAGAGATTTCCCGTCAACTAGTTGTGAAGTCTATGCCTCATCGTTGTTACCGCTGCCACTGAGATTATACGAAGTAGACTGCAGTATATAAAGGAGACGGGGCCATATATACAACATGTGATGTCAGGGGGGTTGCGGAGACTGCCCGCTTGATGGCAACACCAGTTCCTAAATACTATTTAAACACGATAATCAGATATGCCTTTGAAACGTCAATTTGTCGTTTCCATTCCCAGAAAAAAAAACAATAACAAGCATTTTTTACATAAGTATAATCGAATATCGTTATTTTTGCGAGTGTAACAGTCTGGGGTTTCCTTGGATGGCACGCTGAGTGACGATGGAGGGCAGCGTCTTAACTGGTCTTTCTTCCCTTGTGTGTATTTAAGGTTTAGGTATGGTTGTCACAGGTGAAGATTGTTACCGTATGTTGCAGCTCTCTCTCTCTCTCTCTCTCTCTCTCTCTCTCTCTCTCTCTCTCTCTCTCTCTCTCTCTCTCTCTCTCTCTCTCTCTCTCCAAAAGTTTGCGTTCTCCACAATATCATTTCTAGATAATGAAAAAGGGATTTGGAAATGTCACTGGAAATATATGATTTTCAAATGAACAGAAAAGAGAACACCTAGAGGGAACGACCGAGTGAAGGGAAACGAACGAGGTAGAAGGAAGAGATTAATAAAATGTCATGTGAGCTAAAATGAGTTGAAAAAGTAGAACGTTTGAGTCAGGCTTGAAGAGATGATTGAAAAACGAATGGCAAAATGCAATGTGTTTTATCATGTGATCAATATTTTTATGTTGAATCAAAGCTTTAATTAAATTCTCTGAGCGTGCGTGGGAGGGGATTAATGAAACATGATTAAGAATATAAATAGAATCAAAAGGAATCAGCGGGTGATTAATATCTTGCAGTTCTTCCACGTATTATTATTAATACATGCACCACCAAAATGTGTATGACAACCTTCCCCTCCTCTCCTCTCCTCCCTTCACCCAAGAAAGTTTCATTCCCACTGATATTCTTATTCGAATCCTACTAAATAGCATCAAACCCACTAACAAGGAATTAAAACCTCCTCCACTCACCAGAACGACAAAAGTGTAAAAAAAAGGAAGATATGAAAATTTGTTATTATGGCAGGAAAAAATAATAAAAACGTGATTAGGAAAAAGACTAAAAGAGCTGACTAATCTAGCTCACATAACTCTTAATTAGTCTAACACAACGAACTCCAACAGAAAGAAAAAACATTGAAAATAAAAGCAATGACCCTCAGAGCAGGTAAGATCATAATTTGCCGTAACATCATGGAAGATAATTAACAAGAAACACATACCTACATAAAGAGACCGAAGAAGACTGATAAAAATAGTACCAGGGCAAGGGAAATCACAAATAAATACAACATCAAGGGAAGAAAATAAGCAACAAGAAATATACACACATAAAAAGGAGTGTGTTTGGAGGAGAGAAAGATAATAAAAAAAAAGGATTGCGGATTAACTTCCACCTTCCCGCCACCTACCTCTTCTCCTCGCCAGGTAACGTCCCGGGTTGAGGGTTGCCACCTAGTTAGCTCTTCTTCCGCCGCCTCGCTGGACCAAGAAATTTCTCTTGCAGGTTCGGTTAGCTTCCTGACCCGGGCTGATCGAACTAATAATAATGCATAAATCTCTCTCTCTCTCTCTCTCTCTCTCTCTCTCTCTCTCTCTCTCTCTCTCTCTCTCTCTCTCTCTCTCTCTCTTCCCATCTTCCTATCTATCTATTTATGTGTATCTACCTATCTGTCTACCAATCTATCTATCTGTAGTCGGGTCACCCGAGTCTGAGGTGTCCATTATCGAGCACTGGCAACCTGCTGTCACACGGCGTGTCCGATTGCGTGGATAATGTATGATAGCTTGCACATGGGAAACAGTCGTGAGTGTCAATAACATGCAGGCAGCAACAGCAAATTCCGTCGATTACAATCGATTTTGAGTTCAAAATTAATAGTGCAGTCGCAAACAGCTCTTTGTCTGGTTTAATTTTCTCGATGATGGACTGCGCCAAGCCTGTTTAATAATAATTATAATCAGCGATCTTGTAAATTAACAAAACAACTCTTTGCGACAGTCCTAATAATCTCTAACCTAAAATCGACTACAATTGACGGGTTTTATCATTGTTGCCTGCATATTATTGATTCTGCCTACTGCTTCCTTTGCCTAGGCTGTCATAAATTATTATTCTGGAAACCGGTGACGCCGTGTGACAGCAAGTTGCAAGTGCTCGATAATGCACACCTCAGAATCAGGTGAACCGACTATATCTGACTGTCTATCTATCTATCTGTTTATCTATTTATCTATCTATCTATCTGTCTGTCTCTATCTTTCTATATATTTATCTATCTACTATCTATTTATATTCATCTTTCTCTTTCTCTAAGCTTAACTAACATTCAAGGAAAGGCGGAAGCTATGAATGGATTATTATTATTCTTCATGGATGAACTAGAATAATAAAGAGGATTTAGATGACAAAGCACTTATTCTGAAAACAGTTATGATACGCAATGTGCTTTCTTTTATTCTTTTTTACACAGGGGGAAGAAGTGAAGGTTAAATACAAAACAACGGATAAAATATAGCCGGCAAAAAAAAAGCTCGCCAAATGGAGAAAAAAAAAGTGATAGAGGATTCCAGAAGATTATAAACTGGATACATTCAGATTCAGGAATGAGACAGGTAAGTCCAAACTGGTTCACGTATAGCGTAACAGGTAGTGCAGGCGTGGAAGTCATTAGGCAAATATGCAATTGATGCAAACACGATTGAAAGTTTAAAAGGGAGGTTGAATAGATTTGGAAACTGGGTATGGAGTAAGTAAATGATTCGTTCCCAGAGAGTATGTGGAAGCTGACTGTTTACTTGTATCATATCCTTGTGTTTTCTTGTGTGAAATTGTGTATCCTTGTGTAAACCTATGATTGAATAGAAAAAGAAGAGGAACAGGGTAATGAAGAGGAATATAGGAACGAAGAGGAGAGAGTAGAAAGAGCAAAAAGGAATAGGAGGAGGACAAGCAGAAGGAAGA
Organism: Eriocheir sinensis; assembly: GCF_024679095.1. Classification (NCBI taxonomy): domain Eukaryota; kingdom Metazoa; phylum Arthropoda; class Malacostraca; order Decapoda; family Varunidae; genus Eriocheir; species Eriocheir sinensis. The sequence continues at coordinate 215,788 of NW_026112208.1, read as the reverse complement.
GGAATAGGAGGTTGAAGAGAAGGGGGGAGTTGGAGGAAGAGGAGAATGATGAAGAGGAGGAGAAGGAGGAGGAGGAAGAGGAAGAGGAGTAGTAGTATGGAATTGCATACGAAGGTGCAACATGAGTGAGCTTGATTGTGTTTCTCTCTCTCTCTCTCTCTCTCTCTCTCTCTCTCTCTCTCTCTCTCTCTCTCTCTCTCTGGAAACAATTAAAAACTCCACCTGACGTAAATTATCACCTGAAACTAATTATCCGGAACCTTTTTCTCATCATAATATTCCCATACCTGAGTTTGTTTAATTAATCATCACACCTTATAATTACCTGGTCCCTCCCCCCCTCGTTCTTTATTACTTTTTTTTTTTTGCCTTTCCTTTCATAAGTTTTGACAGCTGTAGGGAGAGAAAGATACGGTGTTGATAATTAAAAGTATGTTCTAGTTGTTGTTTTTATTGTTGTTGTTGTTGTTGTTGTTGTTGTTGTTGTTGTTGTTGTTGTTGTTGCTGTTGTTAATGTTCTTGCTGCTGTTGTTGTTGTTATCGTTATTCTGTTGCTACTAATTTTGTTCATGATTATAAAGTATGCCCGTGTGTGTGTGTGTGTGTGTGTGTGTGTGTGTGTGTGTGTGTGTGTGTGTGTGTGTGTGTGTTCCTAAAATATATATCCTTCTCTATTTTTCGACCATATGTCTAAATACTGGGATACGTTGTGCCCAAATGTATGACTGAAATTGCTGGTCATTCGTTAAAATCAACCTGACATTTAGGATTTCAGTAAAATACGTAATTATTGCACTACGCCGTCATTCCCCGGCAGTTGCATGACACTAGTACGAACACAGCCAATATATCTTTTTTTTTTTACATTTGCCCTTTTTTTCCCGATCAGTCGATCACAAAACTCCATTGTAAAATTTCCAAAACATTCCGAAACGCGTATGAATTAACTCTCTCTCTCTCTCTCTCTCTCTCTCTCTCTCTCTCTCTCTCTCTCTCTCTCTCTCTCTCTCTCTCTCTCTCTCTCTCTCTCTCTCTCTCTCCATCCATCCATCCATTTATCTATCTATCTATCTATCTATCTATTTACCCATCTATCTATCTATCTATCTATCTATATTCATATATCTATCAATCTATCTACCTGTGGTTAGGTTCATCAAAACTATACTTTATGATCAAATATGCATTGAAACTAACATTTTATCATAACTGAAATTCAAATGAGAATACAACAGTTAGTCTCCTGCCATTCACAAAAATACATGTTACTCCGTTTAGTTCAGTTCTTTTTTTCTATATTGCGTAAAAATCAACATATACTTACCCCCTTCTGCTCCTGTTAGTTTCATTTACTTACTTCTTCACACTGTTAACTTCCCACTAACACATCTGCTTACTCACCTGTCTGTCCGTCCGCCTGTCTGCTTGCATGCGCGCTAATATGTTTTTTATTTCTTTTTTTCATTGCGGGCAGCGGGGCGGCGCGTCACCAAACACCTGCGGCTTCACCTGAGCTTACCTGAGCAGCGCATAAACCGGCGGAGAGGTGTTGGCGGGTGCGAGATTACTGGCTGCAAGGCGTAACGGGAGAGGCCAGCCAAGGACAGGACATGAGGAGGAGGAGGAGGAGGAGGAGGAGGAAGAGAAGGGATTGACGTGCTTTAGTCCTGTGTCATGCTCCTCCATGCCTCTATTCTTACGTTCATTTAATCATTCATTCTTCTATTCCTCATTTTTTTATTCCTTGTAGTCTGTTTCCGTAAACGCTTCTCGTTATCTCCGTATTTTCAATCATTTTTCCTTTTGTTTCGTTATTTTTATTACAGTCGTCGTTGTTTACTAATCTTCAAGGGGTCTTTTTTTTTTTCGTGTGTTCGGTTACTAATGAAATCGTTCTTAAGATACATTTTTTCTATCAGCATATTTTATTTCTTATTTGTAAACTTCACCTTCCTGCACCTGGTTTCCTTTTATCATCCTACCTCGTATGTACTTCTAATTAACTCTTACCTGTTCTGCAGCACCTCATTTCAACCTTATTTTTTTCTTTCAATCTTCTTTTCACATCCCCCAAATCCCTGTAACACTTCATTTCAATCCTTTATTTATTCTCTCGCTGTCTCCATTTTCATCTCGCAAATCTTCCCCTTTTTTTTTTAAACCTTCATTCTCTTCCTCCCTTCTCGCATCTCTTACTCATCTCAGATCAGCAGAAGCAACAACAGGAACAGCAGGAGCAGGGTCAGGAGTAAAAGGATTAGTGGTAGTGGTAAACAGGAAGTCTAATTGTGAGGTTCAGTGAGTATCTCCAAAGGGCATCTCCTCCTCCTCCTCCTACTCCTCTTTCTCTTCCGCCTCGTACTCCTTGGCCTCGTCGCTACGCTGATGTATTACGAACCTTCATCTTACGAATCCCACGCTCTCATCCTACTCTCTCTCTCTCTCTCTCTCTCTCTCTCTCTCTCTCTATCGCTGTGTCGTGAAAGGGGAAGCCTGTATCAAGTCATCTCGTGGGTCCAAAAAATGCATTCTCTGTTTTCCTCTTAAAATGTTCGCCATAGCAATGCATTTTCTTAATCCACTGGAGTAGAAGGGGAAGGGAAGGCAGGTTAAAAAAGAGAGAAAGTGCAGGAGGAGGAGGAGGAGGAGGAAGACGGGGTAGCAGAAGAGGAAGAGGAGTGAAGGATGAAGAAGCGCCATTAGGAAAGCAGGTGGAAGTGGTTATGAAGAAGCGAAGGCGGAGGAGGAGGAGGAGGAGGAGGAAGACCATGAGAAGGAAGAAACGGAGGAGTTAGACGATGGGTATGACAAAGAGGAGGAGGAGGAGGAGGAAGGGCAGCAGAGGTAAGAAGAGGATGTGTATGACGAAGAGGAGTCAGAGGAGGAAGAGACGGAGGAGGAGAATCTTTCTTTTCACTCAAACTCTCTCCCTCCCCCCTTGGCGCACTTCCTGTTGCGTGAGTTATCGGCAAATACTAATGTTGTGGAGTTGCCCGGAAGGAAAATACTCGCTAACAACGGGGCCGAGCGAAGGGAAGTGAAGTGCTGCCGCTGTAATCAACGTTTTTGAGCGAAACTTTCTGCCGCATGAATAGCGAATGAGCCGGGAGGGCCTTGCTCGGCGCTAGTTTCCTTTCAACTTTTCATTGCGCCTCAATATTTTGCAAAACTTTTAAAGCAGAGGAGAGAGAAATACACAACGACTACTTACGTAACCGGCCTAACTACCCAGCAATTTGGATCTATAAATTTCTTGCTCGCTTGGAATTCGAACTGTGATTTTACCTTTCTTCTTCGACTCATTACTGATTGGCTTTTTCTTGTATCAGTCCATGTAACGTGCCTGAAGTTAGTTAGGCAGATCGTAAGTTACCAGAACAGTTATGTGCGTGGAAGATAACATCACACATCTGCTAAGCTCCGTCTCTTTTCACTTATCGATGTGCATACCGTAACATACAATTTAGTATACCAAACCATACCCCAAAAATCTCTGACACAATAAACTTCCCAGCACATATCTGTATTCAATAATTATAACTCATAGATGCAAATAGCCGGCCGTAGAGAAGGTGGAAGGTAAAAGCAGCGAGCGACCAGTCTACAGGGAAGGGCTAACAAGGAGTCTTTATGGGCGAGGTAGATGCGGCGGTGCAACAGAAAAGGCCCGTAAAAAGGAAATGGATTATCTACGAGAGGGGAGGAATGGAAAGCTGAGGGGACTGGAATATTCAAGGAGGAATTGCATGAACACGGGGAACAGTAGGCTTGGTCGAGAGAGAGAGAGAGAGAGAGAGAGAGAGAGAGAGAGAGAACGGGGGGTAAAGATAGTGTTAGGGGCATATGGTGTGTCTGCGTGAGAAATAGGCTATACCATAATCCTTATCATAACATCATAGTTTAAACAATAACATAACCCCTTTATAATACTTTCCAGGGAGACACATCGTTATATACTGTCCATTTAATTATTCCACCACTTAATCATTCAAATGTTAAAATAAGGCGAACAAGCGCACGCCTCTAAATTTCGTTCAAAGAGCGATGGCAACTCAAGACATGCGACCCGCTTACACGATGCCTCCGAACCGTGAACCCGACTCCCGACATGTTCTCTTCGCGTTCTTTCATGAAGCAATCCCGCAAACTTGTGATGGCCTGTCGTAACGCGAAGCCCCTGTTGCCTTCAGGGACGAGATGAGTCTATGAGGAAATGAAACACACGTCCATCACCAGGGAGACTATTATAATCTCCTCGTCCGCTAAAAGAGATGGGAACGTTAACGATAAGAGAGAGAGAGAGAGAGAGAGAGAGAGAGAGAGAGAGAGAGAACGGCACGGAGATGTCTGAAGAGGAAGAATAGACGAAAGGCAGACAGGACAGATCGCACGGCGTCATTTATGGGGAAGTGATGCAGATGTTGCGTAGACAGATAATTCATAGCCCACTAATAAGATATATAGCGTGGAATCGCAGAGAAGCCAAGGAAAGGATGATTAACTACAAACAAGTCCGCTTTCAATATCATCAACTAAGGAAAAGCAACTATCAATAAACGAGTAATTCAAAGCTAGTGTACGTGGATGCTTGTTTCGAGGACTCGTTTCACGTTATAACAAATGGTCTCCCAGCGCCGGTGTGGCAGAATGACATTTCATTCTGCCACACCGGTGCTGGCAGGGTGAGAAGTGCGCATATGCAGACTTGTGGCAAGGCGAGTGAAGTTAGTGGCCAGAGGGAGTAGGCTATTGATGTTTCCCTATATATTATTTTCTCCTATCCATCTTCCTTCCATAATGAATGTAAGATGGGAACTTACATAAAATCATTCAGTATCACAGGGTATATTATCACATTGAAAAAAATAAGTCAGAGAAAGAAGAATAAGTAATATAATGTCTACGTGGGAGTACATACATGGCGTCACAGCACTTCACAGCAAACACTGGAAGGCACATCTATTACGGTCCCTACTCTATACACACAAATTAATAACCAGGCTTTAATATCTCAATATCTTGCTATTTCATTGACGCCTTATGATTATAGCGTCAAAAACTACTGATAGAGATTAATATGGTCTGAGAGGGAAGAAAATTATGTTCTACCAGGGGGCGTTCAGGAGAGAGAGAGAGAGAGGAAGAGGGGTCAGTCAGGGTTCCTCACTTCCCTTACCTCGCTACTACCAACTTATGTGATTCATTTTCAGGCTCCTACTCGGTCTGTCTCCCTTGGTGGCCTCTCTTCACCTTCCAGTAAGTATTTTTTGAAGTGTTACGTTCCCCTGAGTCAATGAGATGTTTGTATGCGTGTTGTTTCGTTAGTGGGTAGTGGTAACATTGTGTGAGGGAGGGAGTGGCGGGGTGGTGAGGAAAGGAGAATGGCTGCGCACGGACTACACGTTTTTACTTGCATATAAGGAAGGTTGATTTAGTGGAAGATAGTTTACCTTTACACTAATTATGTACATTCTTCGTTTTCTTCTTGTTTTGTATCATATTTGTGTGCCCTGAGGGATTTATTTAGTGCAGTGCTTCTCAACTGGTGGTCCATGGTGAATTTTTGGGTGGTTCAAAAGACGTCCACTATTTGGTAATAAATTGGAAAATAAACGTATATAAAATTTTTGAGTTATTGAAAATTCAGAACAAACTATTTAATTAAAACAAATAATTGGCCATTCATTTTATTATATTATTCCTATATAAGAAATATATTGGCAATACAAGTTGTAGCTGCTGAGTAGAACTTAGAGTCACTTTCAATTTCTTTATTCTGATATGAATATCCAAGATCCACTGCGAGTCAAGGTGACGAGCCATCCCGTTGATTACTTGCAGCTGCCGCGCGCCTACATAAAATATAACGCTCGTAAAATGGTGGTTATTATTTTATATAATTTCTCGAAATTCTGGGCTGGAGAAGTATATTTCAAACCAAAATGCATGTTGTGTATGCTTGATTTATCCTAACTCAAAAATTAAATGGTCCACGACATTTCTTTTATTGGGTTGGTGGTCCGTGGTCTTTAACAAGTTGAGAACCATTGATTTAGTGGGACTACTTTTGCTTGCATATAAGAAAGGAAAATTTAATGGAAGCAGCTTTATATACCTAATCATGCACATTCTTCGTTTTCTTTTAATGTGTTACGCATATAGCTAGTATTTATGTGCCCTTAGCTATTCATTTACTGGGCACAGGTCTGGGTAATGTTTAAGGACTCGAAGACTTGCTGAATTACCATGCCTCAAACATTCTAAACACACACACACACACACACACACACACACACACACACAGTAAGCCATTAGAGCCGAGTTCCAATTGCTTAAGTTAGTTTACATACCATTCTGGAACTTTATATTCATCATGATTCATGGATCAACTATTGCATTAAGTGTTCTTTATTACAGCTGAAGTGTGTTATGGCGATGTATTGTCAAGTATATTTCAAGTTGTGTTATGTAACTTTAAATTGCACGCTAATTAGTAATAATGAACCGACAAGGCCGCTTTGATATCGTGTTTTTCGACTCGTTTCTTTCATGTTTTTCTTCGAGTTTGATTTTTTGGTATTAAGGCTGTGCTTCCGAATCCTTTAACTAATATTGAGTTCAGCAGCACATAAACTAAACTAATTTATCTCATTACAACGAAAATATGCAGATAAATAACGCTAATAAGTCTTACATTTATGCATAATTTATTTTTGTGTGCATGTGAACTAGGTGTCGAAATTTAAAGGTGTTTTTTCAATAACTTTATAACACGCAGCGACGTCACTATATTACAAAATACCACTATTAATCATATATCAAATAACAGAGTGTGTGTGTGTGTGTGTGTGTGTGTGTGTGTGTGTGTGTGTGCTGGTCATTTTTTTTTTAACTTTGAGGGAGGACAAGATCAAACGAAGGAGTGGCAGGGAGGGGCGAGGCCTAGGCAGCCGGCCCCTTCCCCCCTTGACCCAGTTGTTGTTGTCACCGGCTGGGGAAACGGGAAGAGGAGACGTGTGCTGGGGGCAGGAATAGGGCGTAAGGAGGAGGCGGAGAAGGAGGCCCTCTAATTAAATATACTGACTTCACAGAGACGAGGGGAGACACGGGAAGTTAAACAAGTACCCTAGAACCAAATTAATGTGCATCGACGTGTTTTTCTGTACAGCAAGGGAGGCAGTTCGAGGGCTAAAAACTAAAACAACAACAAAAAAAAAAGCCCACTAGATGATTGCTCCGACAAAAGACAATGTTCTTAGCGTTTATTTGATGTTGATTTTTTTTTTTTTGCCTCCCTTGAGCCGTTTCCTTGGCTGTAAAAAAAAAAAAAAAAAACATCGAGAGGCGAGTAAAGAGGTCAATTTCGGGTGAAGTCTCATTCAGCCATCCCCACCTTATATTCTTTTACTAGATAATGTTCTTTTGTTGCCGTCATGGAAACACTAGATATTCACTAGCCTAACGTGTGTGCTCATTAATGTACAGGCTATATTGAATTACTCTGTATCCCTTGTTCAGATAACACACACACACACACACACACACACACACACACACCGATCACGCCGTCATTGCTTGGTGTGTCGATGCTTTTTTTTTTCCACACGGTCGTACATAATTGCACTTCATCATTAGTAAACGAATTCCCACCCAACGAAAACTGGGCAACCCGCGCTCCGCAACTCGGGTGATTATTCAGAGTTCCTCGTTCGGCATGGCATAATATATCGTTTTGTACGGGCGCCGAGTAATATTTTATAGTGTGTACATGATTAGGCTATGTTTATGCATCACCCATCATTGCTGCTTGTGTATGATTTAGCCAACATTACCTAATTTTACTGCCAACATGATAAACTATGTTACGTATAAACACTACCTTCACAACATGTATATAACTAGGCTACGTACGTTTATAGCCTATTCTAACCACGCACATAAATAATTATCCACACCCATACATCACATACATATAACTTTGGTAACGTAACTCTATGGCATTGTTCTTGTTCTTAATCAAACTTTTCTTTCGTTATATAATTATGAAACAAATTATTCAAAGAAATTCCCTCACACGAAAACTAGAAATCACTTTAAAGTTCTCTCTCTCTCTCTCTCTCTCTCTCTCTCTCTCTCTCTCTCTCTCTCTCTCTCTCTCTCTCTCTCTCTCTCTCTCTCTCTCTCTCTCTCTCTCACACACACACACACACACACCACACATAGACGTACTTGACTACATTAACTTAAGTATACAGACGTGCAGCTCTTTAGGGGGATATAAATGTAAGCTGTGAGTGAATTATAGAAGTAAAAATGTGCGTAGCTATGTTCGGACACACACACACACACACACACGCTCGCGCGCGAAAAAATAAATAGGTGTGAAAGCAAATGAAAAAGAATAATAGAGAGAATGTTTTGGTGCAGTGAGGAGGAAAGTAATGAACCCAGAACCCCAAACTGTCATTTATTTCGAAGTTTTGCGGCAGGTTTATCATTACGTTGAGGACGAAGCCGAGGTCACCGAGGGTAATTAATGATCGCGAGGAGACATTCATCAACACCGTGACAACACCTTTTCAATTTTACCTGCGTGTGAGAAAGGCGAATTTAATTGAAGATATGTTTTACCTTTATCCTAATCATCATCAACCTTCATATTTTCCGTGTGTTTTGTAAAGCATTTTCACTAATTACTTTTATCCTTTGTTTGGTATTTTTTTTTCTATTGCTTATTTTAAATCTCCTGTTTTGCTCATTTACTTAATAGTGTTTATCGTAATTATTTTTTTTTCTTTTCTTTTTTTTTACTTTTGCACTTTTACTTGTACTTTTTTTTTGTAATTCATCCTCCATACCCTTCCTTTTCTTTTTTTTTTCCTTCCTCATCCATCTCCTTCATATCTCTCCCTTTTTCCTTCCTCATCCATCTTTCATATCTCTCCCATTTTCCTATTTTTTTCCCACGTCTCCATTCCTTCTTTTTTGGCTTCACCGTAATTAAACACACACACACCGCCTGCTCTCGTGTTTAATAGGGTATTTTCGCCAATTAGTTTTGAGTTCTATTTCTGGGTTCGACTCCTCCCTTAATTAAGTTCATCTGTTTTTGCTTAATTAACTGATGTCTGCTGTATGTTTTATTCATTCTCTTAAACCTCCATTTCCTTTTATTTTCATTTTCTTCCACACTATTGGTTCCGTCTTTGTTTTTCGATTCACTTACCTTCGATTTCACATTTTCTCCTCTCCTCCCATCCTCCTTTCACCCCTCCTCTCCCCTGCAAACCTATCTCCTCACTCCTTCCATGGCTACCCTATTCCTCCTCCTCACGACCCCAAGAAGCGAAATAGGATTAATGACATCTCCTCACTCCTTCCATGGCTACCCTATTCCTCCTCCTCACGACCCCAAGAAGCAAAATAGGATTAATGACATAATTACTCCATGGCGAAGAAAGAAAAATAATTAAGCGGGTCCTATTTGAGAAGGTCGGGCGAGGTAAACACATGACGAGAACAGGTGTTGTTTTGCTGCCTCGTGACGTCAATAGGTGTGTTAATTAAAGGAAAAAAGACTAAAAGGAGAGGTGTTGCATATGTGTGAGGGATAATGCTCAGTAGTCAGGGATATGTATGTACAGTCGACGATAGAGAGTAGTGTCACGGTTTTCAGAATGTTTAGCCTGGTGGCGGTATCTGGCAACTATACCACGGTGACGCATTCACTGGCGATGTTAGTGACGCGTTTCAGTGTGTACCGTGTGTTAGGGATGGGCAAGTACCGTTAATTTGAGTACCGGTAGTACCGGTACCGAAAACTCAAGTACCGTTAGTACCGGTACCGGTACCGGTACCCAAAGGAGTTTTTTTTTCTTAATGACTTCTGATGAAATTCCCAAACAAATTTCCTGTAAAGAAAACCCTCTCTCTTCCTTCAACTTAATATCAACTAGAGTAGAAATGCAACGTTTAGGAGCCTTCTGATTAATGTAAAATCACTTAGGTTTAAGGACAGATCACCTAGTCTGTACCATGGGGTCTGTGTGGTCTAATTTTCTATGTAAATCTATGTAAATCTCTCTCTCTCTCTCTCTCTCTCTCTCTCTCTCTCTCTCTGAATGAAGTGAATATTTATTTTTTCGAAAAAAAAATAGCATGTATAGTTATTACGGATGTACTCGATCATAGTCTAATAACAATAAAAATATTTATTAGCAACCTAAAAAAGAAAAAGAATCGGACATGAAGAATTATCCAGTAACTCCAATAAATAAATCAAATAATGGAAACGGGAGCTGTGATGGAAACGGAAAGCAGGACAAAATGGTGGGAACTTGGGGAGACGGTCAGCAGGGCAGTGACTCAGCGTCTACACACAGGGCCCATACCGCATGGAGGCGGGCGAGCACCAGTGATCATTAAGCTTCCCGGAACCAAGTGATCATGATGCTTCGCGGTACCAGTACCGATAGCAGTTATCGATACCAGGGTATCGATAACTGCTATCGTACTATCGCGATCATGATATTCGCGGTACCAGTACCGATAGCAGTTATCGATACCAGGTACCGGTACTGGTATCGATAACTGCTATCGGTACTGGTACCGCGAAGCATCATGATCACGGGTTCAGGAAGCTTAATGATCACTCGGCACTGCGCATTGCCGTTAGGATCTTAGTGAGTTACTCGATAATTTTTCATGTCCGATCTTCTTTAACGCTATATTTATTATTGAACTAATAAAGGCTATCACCACCGAGATATCCACTCACTAAGTGGTGATCTCTCTCTCTCTCTCTCTCTCTCTCTCTCTCTCTCTCTCTCTCTCTCTCTCTCTCTCTCCTGCTACACCTCCAATATTGAATCATCTTATATAATTCATCATGCAATTCTTTATAGCCAGAAACTCTCGCCAAAGGATTCAAACTTTTTTCGTTAATGCTTTATTGGATAAATATGATCTCTCTCTCTCTCTCTCTCTCTCTCTCTCTCTCTCTCTCTCTCTCTCTCTCTCTCTCTCTCTCTCTCTCTCTCTAAAAGTTAACTAGTCATACGAATTTAACAGTGGCAAGTAAAAAAAAAACGAAGTCTTGGGTTAAAAGTTAGTGAGTCCCACGAGTCTTTAGAAAACGCTAATATATATTGTTATTGTTATTAGACTATGATCGAGTACCCACTACCCATATCACCGAGATATCCACTTACTAAGTGGTGATCTCTCTCTCTCTCTCTGAATGAAGTGAATATTTATTTTTTCGATAAAAAAATAGCATGTATAGTTATTATGGATGTACTCGATTATAGTCTAATAACAATAACAATATTTATTAGCAACCTAAAAAAAAAATCGGACATGAAGAATTATCAATAAATCCAATAAATAAATCCGAGCAACTGGTACCGGTACCGAGCAATCTGGTACCGGTACCGTACCGTTTAGCTGGTACCGTTAGTACCGGTACTGGTACCGGTACCTGCCCACCCCTACCGTGTGTGTGTGACCGTGAAATTATAATATTGTATAATATTATATTATATTATAATATAATGTACTTAGAAATATACCAGATTATATGACTTCAATTTTGAAATGCGATAATGAATGTCTTCTACATGATGATGATGATGATGGCGAGGTAAAACATCACCAACAGTCTGAAACACTTTTTCATATTAAACTTTGAAAATACCGCGTGCAATGCTGTCCTTCACAGAGGCAGGCAGTGACTAATGCTCCTTACCATCAAACAGCAAATAGGCTTGAGGGTCTGTTTAACTCGCAGCCTTAATTCCCGTCACTGTAAAGCCTCAAAGACAATTCAGATCATCAAAAATCTAAAATTATTTCTCCGTAAAGATTACGTAATATCTAAGTATAAATATGTGTGTGTGTGTGTGTGTGTCGCTGACTAGCTGATCCCTTGTCGCTGATGGACATGTCTCCCGTCCCCACTCAGCCTCTCGCCCTCTCTCTCTCTCTCTCTCTCTCTCTCTCTCTCCTATTTTTTTAGGTATTAAAAATTATATGTTTCCACAGCCACTGACGTGACAGCTCAACTGAAGTGCCTGCGGACATAAGGGCTTTAATAGAATACCGCTGCTCCAGCCAAGGCCCGCGGTCGACGACGCCATCATGTGAACGTTTATAGCCTATTATTACATGTAAAAAAATTATAAAGAACAAGATCTCGGCTGTCAGGAATTTTTTGTTTTTAGTTAAAAGGCATAACAATCTCCCCTAATAAGTGCAGTATATTTTTAAATGTATCATGGTTTGATAAAACACTTAGAGTTGCTCTTGACTAAATTTGAACGAAACTAAAAGCTCGTGTCAAAACGTAGCGACAGAGCCTAAAGAAAAAATATTTATTAAGCGTTAGCGACGGGCACTTTTGATAAATATCTATCTTAAAATTGTGTAGAGTGCACCTGTGACCACCAATCACCACAACAGTACGATTTCGATAGGTTATATTAATTTTCATGTCGCGTGGAGGGGTTGCCAGATGTCGCTTTCTGAACGAAACTTATTGGACAGTGTGTCACTACTCTCTATAGCCGACTGTACTTATTATGCGTATTTGATTAATGTATAATTATATAGGGTGCTTTTGATAATGTTAATGGTATAGCGTGGGTTGCTTTTGTATCTTTTATCGTAAGACCAAAAAGATAAGAAAAGTGTGAGTGTGTACGACGATGTTCAGTACCCAGATGTATGTTTTTTTATCATGTGTCTTTCATTAATGTGTATATCGGGCTTTAAATAATGTTAAATATGGCGTGGGTTGCTTCTGTATCTTTTATCGTAAGACCAAAAATATGAGAAAAGTGTATGTGTGTCCGACGATGTTCAGTACCTGGATGTATGCTTTTAGTATGTGTCTTTCATTAATGTTTATATCGTGCTTTAAATAATGTTAAATGTATAGCGTGGGCTGCTTCTGTGTTTTTGAATGCAAATTTTGTTGTTTTATCGTTATTTGTGCGAGCATTACATGGTTTTAAACGTGTAACAACTCATTGATATGCAGTTTGGTTCCCCGTGTTGTATTTAGAATAGTGTTTGACTTTAGTTTGTAATGAGTAATAGTGGGGTTTTTTTCTACACTAAACACTGAATGCCATCGTTCGAAAATATTACAGGGACGCGGTGGTAATTAGTTTATGCAAAATGTAATGGGATATGAAATCAGTGACGAAATATTTGAATACCTTAAATAATAATGCTTTTGATGTCAATGATCTCACACACACACACACACACACACACACACACACACACACACACACACATACACACAAACACACGCTGAGGAAACGTAAATAGGGGTCAGTATTTCATAGGTCATATTTCACTTTGTCACGATAGATAACTTATTGCTAAAAATAATTGTAGAGAGAGAGAGAGAGATACTCTTACTTATCATCATCATTATCATCATTTCTTCTTTTTTTCTTCTGCTTCTTTTTTTCCTTCTTCGTCTTCTCTTCTTCTACTTCTTCTTCTTTTTCTTCTTCTTCTTCTTCTTCTTCTTCTTCTTCTTCTTCTTCTTCTTCTTCTTATTATTATTATTATTATTATTATTATTATTATTATTATTATTATTACTATTATTATTATTATTATTATTATTATTATTATTATTATTATTATTATTATTATTATTACTATTATTATTATTATTATTATTATTATTATTATTATTATTATTATTATTATTATTATTAATTTTACTATTATTATTATTATTATTATTATTATTATTATTATTATTATTATTATTATTATTATTATTATTATTATTATTATTATTATTACTATTATTATTATTATTATTATTATTATTATTATTATTATTATTATTATTATTATTATTATTATTATTATTATCATTATTATCATTATTATTATTATTATTATTATTATTATTATTATTATTATTACTATTACTATTACTATTACTATTATTATTATTATTATTATTATTATTATTATTATTATTATTATTACTACTACTATTACTATTATTACCGTCATTATTATCGCTCCTTCACTCTTTCGTTTCCCTTGATGGAGTTTCCTCAGGTATCATTTTTCTCCCCCGTATTCCTCGTCACCAAAGTTCAGGTAAACTCGGCAGCCGGGGAACCAATTAATTAGCCCCACTCAGGTGTAGCGGAGGAGCGGGAAAAGAGGACAAAGAAAGACGTGAGGCAGGTGCTGATCTGCGCCGTGATTGGCTCAAGGAAAAAATGCTAATCGCCCTCTGATTGGAGTGTGTGACTGAGAGTGTGTGTGTGTGTGTGTGTGTGTGTGTGTGTGTGTGTGTGTGTGTGTGTGTTTGAGCAATACAGGTAGAATGCAGGAGTTATATACTACTTAAATGTGTTTCGGGAAAGGGGTAGATGTGGAGATAGATAGAGAGAGAGAGAGAGAGAGAGTAAACGAAAATACGTAGTCATGTAATGGATTCGAACCCGGTGTCGCTCCCCACCATCTCTCCTATAGTTTGCAGTCCATCACTGTGCCAACCAATCCCGAAGTGACATTATTTATGTATGGATGGATTTGTCCGCTTGTTTTGTGCTTGTTTGTCTTCATTCGTGCCATTTTTTTCTTTCTTTATAAACATTCCCTAGTATTGGTTTTAATTTGTTCATTCATTCATGTGCATATGTTTTATATATATATATATATATATATATATATATATATATATATATATATATATATATATATATATATATATATATATATATATATATATATATATATATATATATTACTGTTTACGTGATTTACCTTTTCGTTCGCTCATCTGTTTATCATTTTTCATCATTTCTTCTTTTTTTCTTCTGCTTTTTTTTTCTTCTTCTTCATCTTCTTCTTCTTCTTCTTTCTAATTTATTTGCTTATTTTGTCTTTTCGTATTCTTGTTATTACTTTTTATTGCATTTCTTATATATTGTTTCTGTGTGTGTGTGTGTGTGTGTGTGTGTGTGTGTGTGTGTGTGTGTGTGTGTGTGTGTGTGTGTGTTTCAGGCTTCTGTTTACCTCCCCGCCAGGTGATCCCACTGAGTTAATCATGAGGCAGGTGTGTCCTGGGACGTGGACCTCCATAGTGACTTTGTGTACTTGTCTGTCCGTCATTCAGTCTTCGTATTTACGTTTGTTCAATTGGCTTTTCTTCGTGCTCTCTTCTTAATTGATTTACTGCTCTTCATCTTTATTTAATCACGTTTACAGCATTTTTCTTGTTTTAGTTTTGTTTTGTTTTTCTCCTCAAACGCATAATGGCTGTTTTACAAATATATATTACAAGTTATTTTAGGGGGATATCTAGTTATTCTCTACTTTTCTTCATCTATTATATCTGCATTTCAGTCATTATTACTTTACCATTCATCATGCTCTCCCTCTTCTATTTCTTTGTTTTCGTATCATGATTTTCCATCTTTCAACTCAATACCTAGCTTTCGTTTTTGCATGGTCACATTTCATTCTGCTTTAGTTGTGTAATCTCCCACGTCCCGAAAGTTTGTTTTTGACGCTGTTATGTTTATGTTGTGTTTTTTTTTCTACATTTCAGTGTATCATTTTCTTTCCCTTTTATTTTTATTGAAGGTGTTGATGTGTGCCGGTCTCCTTACCAGCTTGTGCTCAGGTCATGAATTGTTATTTTTACGAGTTGTGTTCGCATATATGTTTTCCACTGTGTATAGCCTAAAGTTCAAATTGCACACACACACACACACACACACACACACACACACACACACACACACACACACACACACACACACACACACGTGGACAAACTTTACGCACACCTTCTCCCAAACTCCATCCTACTTTTTTATTATAAAACTTTTGCTTTGCCTATTTATTAATTCCAAATGTTTATATAATTCAGCAGCAAATTTCATTAACTTTTGTTCGCCTACTGTTTTTTTATTTCCATTTTTTTTAAACTCGGTGGAAATTTCGTCTTCCTCATTCAGCAGAGAGGCCCAGCATTTTGAATTCTCGCTCACCCTTGCCCCTAAAAATTGAAACTCTGAAGCCAAAGTTTAAAGTTATTGGATTTGCGTGAAACTGAATAATCTTCATGACTTTCAAAATTTTTCGTTCGGTGAGAGAGAGAGAGAGAGAGAGAGAGAGAGAGAGAGAGAGAGAGAGAGAGAGAGAGAGAGAGAGATGGAAAGTAGCTTAGTTATGAGAATATTCTTGTCACGTTTAACAAATAAAGAAACCCTGTGTGTGTGTGTGTGTGTGTGTGTGTGTGTGAGAGAGAGAGAGAGAGAGAGAGAGCGTGTATGTTCCCGCGAAAGCTATCCGTGTTTGTCTTAAAGATTTTTCTAATATATTGACTCAAGGGAAGTGACTGACTGAGTGATTGGCTGAAGAAGAGAGAGAGGGAGGGACGAAGCGTAGGAGGAAGATACAAAGAAAAACGTGAAGAGCAACGCAAGGAAGGAGGGAGGGAGGGAGAGAGGATGGAGGGTGAAGATCCGGAAGGAGGCGTGGGAGGGAGGAAGACGGTAAGAAAGGAGGAGAGAGAAAGGAGAAGAGAGGAGCAAAAAGACGAGGGAAGACACTGCGAAGATGGATGAAGGAGGAGGTAACAGTATGGTGAAAAGAGAGAGAGAGAGAGAGACGTATTTTCAAGATAGGGTATATATATTTTTTTTAACTGACAGAGGGAAAGAGGAGGAGGAAGATCAGGTTGAATTTGAGTAATTGGGAAGAGAAATAATAGTAAGAAGAGGAAAGTGCTGCTTATCACACGAAAAAAGATAATTTCCTCCCACGATAATATTAAAAAAACGTTTAAAAAAGAAATTTCCCTTTAAACTCAACATTATTTCAAGGTTCATTTCATAGGCAAGACGGAAATAAGTGACGTTGAAATCTATCAAAGAAAATGGTAGAAAAGTGAAGAATAGAAGAAAAAATAGAGGTGAGAAAAGGGAGAAAGAGAGATTGCGAACGAGTTAACGTAAAATCGAAAATGTTGGTAGAAAAGGGAAAGGAAAGAAGAGGAGGAGGAGGAGGAGGAGGAGGCGGAGTAGAAGAAGTGGGGTGGAAACATCCCTCAAAGAAAAGGTGAAAATAAAATATCAAGTTTTCCAGAGATTCTGACTTTATTTCGTTTCATAACAGACCGTAGACACATCATATGCCATCCCCTTTCCCCTCATTCTCTCCCCTTTTTTTACCCTTTTCTCCCTCTCTCTTCTTCCCTCCCCCGACTTTCCTTTCTATCAATCCTCCTCTCTTTTCTCTCTTTCCCCACCGACTACCTTTCTTATCTTCCCTCTCTCCCTCTCCTTTCTATTCTTTGCTCTCCCTTACTCATTTGTACCCCGACTTTCCTTTTTTTTTATCCTTTTCTCCTTTTCTCAATCCTCACTGTCTACCTTTCTTTTTTCCCTCTCCCTCTCCTTTCTATTCTTTCCAATTTCTTACTCATTTGTACCGCGAGTTCCTTTTCTATCTCTCCTCCTCTCTTTTAATCTTTATCCCCACCAACTCCCTTTCTTTTTTTCCTCTCCCACTCCTTTCTATTCTAACTCATTCCCACCTATCCATCCTCTTCCTGTATCCCCTCTCTCTTCCCTTCTTTACCTTTTCTTTCCCCTCTCCCACTCCTTTCTCCCCCAACTCCTTCCTTCCTATCTAATCTCTTTTAATATGCCCTCTTCTCCTCCCCTCTTCTTTGTCTTGTCTTTCTTGTCTCCTGCTCCTCTCTATTCCAACTACTTCCTTCGTATCTTAACTCCTTCAGTATCCTCTTTTCTCTCCCCTCTATCTCACACATTTTCAGCTTCCGTACTTTCCTATTTAAACCTCTCTCGACTTCTTTGGCAAACTTCTCTCCCTTCCCTTCCCCTTAACCCCTTCATCCAACCCTCATCTTCCTCCTCCAGTCACGGCCTTATCTTCGCGGCTTTCAGTAACGCTAACCAATTAAAACTCATTAAGCCTCCAGACCCCAACCAATCAGCAGTTTCCCTCACCCAGTAACAAAGGACCAATCACGGCTCTCTAAACGTCCAATCTGTCGTCCAATCAGGAGTCAGAAACACCTGAAGACTCAACCAATAGGAAGGGAGAGAGGGAGTACATACAGATATACTTCGTGTCTGTCTCCAATCAAAGTCAGCATTGTGTGTGTGTGTGTGTGTGTGTGTGTGTGTGTGTAGTTTAGTTAGTTAGTTAGTTAGTTAGTTAGGTAGAATGAACAGGCAGGAGGGCGCAAGCAAATACACACACACACACACACACACACACACACACACACACACACACACTAGCGTTCCCTCCCTGCATGGCGGTTCAAGGTTCGTGGAAGTGCGCTTGATTGAACCCTGTACTAGTGTGTTCTCCCGAGGGCCTCTTCCCGTGCCTACCTGTGCCGGTACCTGTGCCTGCTGATTGGAGGTGACGGAGGTGGAGGTGGTGATGGATGTAATGTTTGGTGTGTCAATAGTCGGAGTGTCAGATGGAGTAGGTGTGATATATCTGTACATCCCTGCAGTTCAATAGTCCGTCAATAGCATTAGTAACAGTAGAAGTAGATGTAGTAGTAGTAATAGTACTGGTAGTGGTAGCAGTTGTAGTTGTGGTAGTGACTGAAGACCTTACAGAGGAAATACCGAAGCTCTTGTAGGTCCTGATAACTTTCTACATGACTTAGCAAACTGTGACATATTAGGCCCCTTGCGGCTAGAGACGAAGAAGATGTATAAGAGCAATTCCAGTAGGAGTAATAGACGAAGTAGTAGCAGAAGTAGTAGTAAGGTTCGTGGTTAGGGCTTTTGTGGTGGTGATCGTAAAAGCTGTGAGTGTGTAGGAGGTAAATAACATAAATAAATAAAAGTTGATGTGTAGGTAGTATTGAGGAAACCTTGTTATTGAGTTACGGCAAGTGGGTGGTGGATGAAGGAGTGTGTTTGTACAAGGGTCGTGGGTGTGAGTGATGGTGGTGGTGTTAGTGTTTGTGATCGTGGTGGTGTTAGTGTTTGTGATGGTGGTGGTGATGATGGTAGAGGTGATGTTAGTAGTGTTAGTTGAAGATATAACAGCTTGGTATTAAGTATTAAGACACCCCTCCTCCCGAAATTGACCTCTCTCTTGTGAACTCCTCTATACTTTTTTATAGGAGTAGTGATAAGCGGTCTTTTTTTTTTTTTCCCTTGAACTGTTTCCTTTCCTGTAAAAAAATAATAAGTGTTTGCTTTCTGCTTTTCACTTGGAATTTAACTTTTTTTTGTACCATTTCATCCGGTTGTTCTGTTTTCCCTGTGTCTGCCTGTGTGTTTGTCTATCGTTTATGTGTGTGTGTGTGTGTGTGTGTGTGTGTGTGTGTGTGTGTGTGTTTGTGTGTACCCAATGGCAGCTGCGTTCAGTCATGCATGTACACAAAAATATGGGAGTGGAAAAATAAACAGAAAGAGTCCTAACAATTTAAGTGATTTTTTATTTAGTTTATGAGAGAAAAATTAAAGTACGATAGTAGTGAAGGAGTGCAAACAAAGGGAAGAGGAGGAATGGGAAAGAAAATAAAGGGAAAGGGAGATAGGAAAGAAAAGAGAAGGATAAGGGAAAATAAGTGTACGGTAGAAGAAAGGAAGTTACGCAAAGAAAGGAAAAAAAAGGGAATAAGAGAGAATGAAAAAAAAAACAGAGGGAAGGGAAGGGGATAAACAGAAGGGAAAAGGAGAGAAAACGGTAAGAGTAGGTGATGATGAAAAGAGAAGGAAAAGAAAAGGAAGAGAGGTAGGGGAAGGAAGGGAAAGAACGGTAAGGATGAAAATGGAAAATAAGGAAACGGAAAGGAGAACGAGAGGAAGAAAAGGAAGCTAAATTAAAGGGTAGGGGAAAGAATGGAGGAAGAGAAAAAATAGAGAGAACGGGAAAAAGGGTGAAAGAAATTAAATGAAAGAAAGGGAAGGGAAGGGAAGAGAATGGGGGGGAACGGAAGGAAAAAAAAGGAAAGGGAGGGAAGGGAAATGAATGAAATGAATTATAAGGAAAGTAAAAGAGAGAAAACGAAAGGAGATTGAAAGGTGGAGAATTGAAAGGAAAGGAACGGAAGGGTAGGGAAGGGGACAGATAGGAAAGGAAGGAAAGGGAAGGGAAGGTCTCGTTAGAATTCACTCTAACTCAGATTTTAATTCGTCATATTTTGGGGGGATGTCATATTTTTTTTTATCTTTTACCTTTTTTATGAACTAGTGAGTTGAATTTAATATATGATTTTTTTTTTTTTTACTTCGTGGAAATGTGGGTAACCTATTTTGCATTTATATGTATGTTATTTTTTTCATAAAGTTAAACAATAATTTAACATTTTTTCTTTTTTTGGGATATAAACAAAAGGTGTCAAATTATTAAAACAATTCTCTCTCTCTCTCTCTCTCTCTCTCTCTCTCTCTCTCTCTCTCTCTCTCTCTCTCTCTCTCTCTCTCTCACATAGACCAGCCTGGCCCAGTGTTTGCACAGTTGTCTGGCGAAGCTGCGCGTTGTGTGTGTGTGTGTGTGTGTGTGTGTGTGTGTGTGTGTGTGTGTGTGTGTGTGTGTGTGTGTCGTAATTTTCTTTTTATTTTTTGCCGTCAGACCAGAAAACATTCATCATTTCTTACATCGACAGCTCACAAAAACAACACTTATATAAACTCTTTTCTCTCTCTCTCTCTCTCTCTCTCTCTCTCTCTCTCTCTCTCTCTCTCTCTCATTCCGTTTCTACCTCCTTTCACATTTATCTTTTCATTTC